>NC_051213.1:37869814-38169814 GCF_015220715.1 Pygocentrus nattereri | reverse complement strand
TTCTGGCCAGTTTCTGACCATAGGACCCTTGTTGAACAGATATCATTTAAATGGTGGACCACTGTCAACACCGCAGTAACACTGAGATGGTAGTGGTATGGTACTGGTTTGGTGTGGTGCTGGTATGAGTGTATCAGCAATGTTGTCAGGTTTTTTACACATTCCACTGATTGAGAGTGGTCCACTAAAAGAAAAACATCCAAGAGTGATTCAGAACTTGGTCACTGATGATTGTTCGAAAACTGAGACCAACTGATTAAACAAGTGGAATCAGGTGTGCTTTTGCCTGACTGAAGTGAAAATGTGCAGCTAGACCTGCCCTTTGTGAATAGTAAGATTGCAAGGTGGAGCTACGGTAGGGGTTTCTGATAAAGTGTCGTCATAATAAACACCTCCTATGTCTGTAAAAACCAACATGCCCCCAAGGAGCAAATAAATGCTTATTTCACACTCTTTCTCACAAGTGTAATACACATGCACAAACATGCTCACAGACATGCTCATTTACACAAACCCTCACACACGTTCACCCCTAACTGGCACACCTGCGCTGTCCCTGCAGAAACTGGAGAAAAGTGAAAACTGCGAGGAACCAGACGCACAGACTCCATCTCAGACGCTACCCATCAAACTCAGAAGACCTTCCACTTCGGATGGGCCCCGCCCTTCCTCCACACCACCAGTTATCGCAGCCTCTGGGATGAAAGAGGATGAAGATGAGGATGAGAAAATCATGGCAGAGCTTGAGGTAAAATATGGACAAAATGTGCAGAATGGAAATGTGACAAATAGTACAAGTGAAAAGTTTGGACACACCTTGTCATAGAAAGAGTTTTCATTACCCTCACTATTTGCTACAACAGTGGAGACATACTATGAAGTATGAAGTAATGTATTTTTGACAACACTTTATTTGAAGGCTACCTACATAAGGGCTTCATAACACATTCATAAGCACTGAATAATGTGTTTATGAAGCACTACTTGAACATTTATTAAGTGCTTATGTCAGTTCTCGCAACCTGACATAAGATGTTTTATGAAATAAATGACATTGTACGGACATAATAAGAATAAACGTTGAACATATTTACAGCACTAAACATATTTAAAACACTATACATAATTGCATCAGTCATCTTATCCATGCCATGGAGCGAAGAGGGGGTGGTTTCCAGGCATATTTAACCTGATATCAGTACAATGACGTCTTAAGAATGCTGACATAAATAGTTATGTATAGGGTTTAAATATGTTTAGTGCTGTAAATATGTTTAATGTTTATTTTTATTATGTCACTACAATGTCATTTATTTCACAAAACATCTTATGTCAGGTTGCAAGAACCGACATAAGCACTTAATAAATGTTCAAGTAGTGCTTCATAAACACATTATTCAGTGCTTATGAATGCGTCATGAAGTCCTTATGTAGGTAGCCTTCAAATAAAGTGTTACCGTATTTTTATATACTACTGTTCATTATATAAACTATGTATAGAAACATATATATATATATATATGAAATACATAACAGTGTTAAACAGTTTGGCTGGTACTAAGAGAGCCAAAGGGCCATTGCAGATATACAACAGGAAAATGCAAGCGTTCTGCAATTATTTTTTTGTCTGAGAAGGTGCTTAGAGTTTTACTACCTCATGCAGGAGCTGAAACTTTGAGTGCTTTTGTTAGCAGCATGTGCTCAGTCCGAATTGCTTTTGGACAGGCCAGTATAACATGTGGCAAAGCAGAAGACAAACTAATCATGTCAATTTCTCCACGTACGCATCCATACACACTCTTGTGGCAGATCTTCCAGCGTGCACCAGTAAAGGTGACCATGACTCCCAAGCCCAGCACTCTCCCACGACCCTCTGGTCACACCAGCAGTTCTCCCTGTCTGGGTCAGTGGACCATCAGCTCTCTGTGGAGAGAGGTAACACATTAGCTAGACCCTCCAAGCCTCTCTTACTCTGGGGTCGACACCCATTCCTTCTTCTTTCCTTTGAGAACTGGTGCTCTGTTCTTACAACTCAAGCTATAAACTTGCACTCTTCCTCTCTCACTTTCTCTCCATCTCTCTTTGGTGTGCAGTTACAGTTTGTAATGAGGCTGTTGTAGGTCAGTTGTATCTGTGGCACTAAGCAGACAAAAACAGTGCCAGTGAATCGATTCAAATGAGCACAGAGTCTTTAGAACAGGAGCTTCTCCTGTTAGCCAACACAAAACACCAGCATTGCAAGGCTGCTACTGTTTCTGCATCGACTCCGTGTCCTCTTTACAACACAGCTATTATTTATTTTGTTGTTTTATGGTTAACGTCATTTTTATGGTACGAGGGAGTTCCAGCAATGCTACATCCTTGTGCCACCTATACCATTGGTCCAAACTATGTTTTAATATTCATACGGGTACAACCTGTCTAGAGAGCAGAGGGCTTTTTATCATTAATTGATTTGTTTTAAATAGCCTAAAATCTAACTGTTTTATCTAAAATCACATTTTGATTGATTATATTGGTCTGCCACAAGCATTTGCCATTTCTTTCCAGAATAAAAAAGTGATTTATAATCCTATATTCATCGTGTTCATAAGCTCATATTAGCTACTTTTAACTGTTATTGACTGTTTATAGCACATAATGGGGGTGCCACAATGTCTGTGTCGCTGTACTTTCAGACCATGGATTTTAACTTTAAGAGCCAGATTTGTCTTGTCTTATTTTTATCAATATCATTTTTTTGAGCAATCCCTTTTAGCCCAGGCTTAGGTTTAATCTGAGTCTGGGAAATTGGCCCTGTAACATTTGCTAAACTGCTACTTAATTGCTCGTCTGGATTGATATAGCTTGGGCGGTTCATTTAAGAGTGTTTTCATTGCTTTCTTGCTGGCTGGGGTAATTTACAGGAATGCCAGTGTAAGTGTTTAGACAGCTTGCGAGTGGGCGTGCAGAGCATGAAGTGTGTGCTTTCTGTTGTTCACAGAAAGCAGTAATATGCTACGGGGAGCTCCCCCTGTGCCCTGTGTGTCTGTCATAACAGAAGTGCATGTAGGAAGAGAGAGGGGGGAAAGAATCAAATGTCAATTTTAACACACACTGGGTGACAATCTACACGCCATGCTCTTCCCTATACCCTCTCTTTCTTACCTTATATCTTCTAATAATTCTCTTTGTTTTTCCCACTGGCTACCTTTGCTCTTTGTCTTTCAGCAAGGCAAATAGGACACAGCTCATTTTAATGATATTTTGTTAATACCAACCCTTCTCTCATTCTGCCCTCTCTCACTGTGCAGTCTGCCGGTACCCCTCCTGGGTCCGCCAAACTGGCATCGTCGTCAGCAGCGTCCCGCCTGAAGCACCTGCAGCAGAGCAGCCTGGAGCGGAAGAACAGGAAGCAGCGTGAGGACTTCCCCAAACTCCAGCAGGGCCAGCAGCAGGTATTCCACTTCTAACAGTGGCTGCGCCCCTTCCCCGCCCACCACCGCAGTTAGCCATCGTTGTCCCTCACCACTTGACCTGAACCTCCAGTCCTGAGCCAGAACTGAGCCTCGCCTGCCGCTAACTGCTACGCTACCAGCCTAGCGAGAACTGCTGCTCTAGTTGATGACTATTACCTGTGAAGCTCATGGCTGAATTTCAGCAGCAGCTGAGCATTGCTCATAAAGCTAGCTATCTGGTTTGCTAGCAGCTAAGTCTGTTTGACAGCTAAGCAGTAATTATTTCAGTAGCAGATAAGTGTCACCGGTAAAGCCAGAAGCTAAATATTACCTGTCTTGGTAGCAGTCGCGCACCAGTGGTTCTGTTAGCTGCTGTGTATGGACTCTGTTGCTAACCCGTCTTGAGTCAGCAACCTGCCAGCGACCATCGCAGCTGCTCCACATATGCTGCGACACACGAGTGTGTGCTGCATTGGTGCGTGCAACATTGCGATGTCTACCTCTCTGCAGGGGGTTTCAACATGCCCCATCTGTCTATCCTGCCTCATGTTTGCTGTCTTGCCTCTTGTAGTGTGGAATTTGATTTCTTCCTTCCTCCATATTCTTCCAAAACAGAAGCATTGCATGCTAATGTAATCACATGGTCACAGCTCATGGGAGCTGCGCTCTTACATCTTCATATCTGCTTATATCTGCCAGTTCCTCAAAGATGGAGGGTAGTGCCACATTCTTCACTTAATGTACTGCCTCTTTGTCATTTTCTGCACTTATCTCTGATTGCAGTCCAACAAGGCTGGGTCCAGTACGGCAGCTTGACATTTAATTTTCGTAAACATGTGCATTACCCCAAAGGCTTGTTTGGCATCTTGCTGTTGTTACTACAGCTAAAAAAGCCCTGTTTGCGTTCCACCTTCCATTCTGGCTCCTGCAAACACACAGCTCTTTCCATTGTGCTCTGAAATCTGTAAGGCATTATTTCAGCAATAGCGACAAAACTGAGATTTGTATTGGTTCCACAAGAAATACAGTACTCTTCTATTCACCCATATCTTTGGTGGTTGGATATGACTCAAAGTGATTCTGCACCCACTCAGTCCTCATTGCAGGTGCATCATCAGGCCTAGATGCTCTATGACCTTATCTTATTTGTCACACCCTTCGGGGCATTGAACATGCAGACGAGGGTGAGCAGGACCAGAGGAACAGCACCTTGTTTTTTGGCAAATAAGAATAACAAATCCATGCAACCCAGTATTAGCAGTGTTTTACCCAAAGCTAGCTTTGATAGTCTTTAAGACCTTGTTAAGATAGAAAAACAAAAAGGGAAAAAAGTCTATACTGTAAAATGTAAGCACTGTTAAGATTAAACTATCAAAAAGATCGAACAGTAAAAAGTGGTATTTAGTAAAGAACTTCTGATTTAAAGAAAAATAGCAAGGCTGGTTAAAGAACCACAGCTGAAGACCTTGGGGAGATAAAAAGGCAAAGCACTCTAGAGATGAGGAAGCACTCCAGAGTCTCTTGGGTGACTCTTATCTATGAGGGCAGCTTTGCAAAGTCACGGCTCTTTCCTCAATCCAGCCCAAAGAAATGGGGGAGCAAAAGTGAGAGAGAGAGTACGAGGGTGCATGGAAGCCCTGAGGGAAGGAGTAAGAGAATGAAAACATGAAAAGGAGGAAGACAGAGATAAGACAGTGAGGTTTCATTTCTCTCCAGTTAACATTTGGGCCAGCCTCTCTTTCTCTCCTTCCTGCAGGAATAATCTTTAGGCCATTAGCTAGCTGTGAGCTGCACAGCTAGCCGGCTCAATGCAGTCCGCTGGGCCTGGTTATTCCCCCATAACTGATCCAAGGACAAACTGACACTCAGAGAATGAACAGGAAGGGGTCTCTCAATTAGCGATGTCATGACAGCACTCAAATCCTTTCTGTTTGGATGATAGCACGGTGAAAGGAGCTACGCACTATGAAATAGAACTAAAAAGACAAGTTGATATGATCCAATATCAAATTGCAAAGCCCACGTCAAATATCTTGAATGTGGATGTGCTGTACTTGTAGAAGTAAATATGTTTGTATAGGTGGTCTCCTTTGATTGGACACAGACAGGAAAGTCAAAAGAGAGAGCTCCTCCTGCCAATCACTTTCTACTTAGCAGTTAGATTATGGAAGTCGAAGTGCTTTGATAGTTATTTGTCACAAAGAAGCATTTCCAAGCTCTTAAGTGACCAGACAAGGTGGATTAACAATCCATCACTAGACAGAGGTTGCACTTGCCAACACTGCCATTCTTCAATTTGATTGGTTTCAGTCAAATACCTTTTAATGTTTCTAAAAAGCAGGTCGCCTGGGACGTTTTACTTATTTTGACCTTTGGAAAATCGCGCTGGAAAATCACCTAAAATATAAAGTCATGTAATACATAAAACACAAGGTATTGTGTTACATACCTTTTAGGGATCTTAGTGATTCTGTGGTTCTCAGTGCAGGGACTATGATGGATGTGATGATGGTGCTTTCCTACTGCACCGATGCCAAGTCTTACCAAGTCTTCCACAAATCTTCACATCTTATTGTTATCGTAGAATGGTTCTCTTCAGAATAAAAGATCCCCCATAAAAGAACCTTTTAAGAATTCATTTTGGAGAGTGCAGGGCAGGGGCATAGTTAAGGAGGCAGATTCTGCTAAAAAGAAATATCCTTTGATGCCAATGAAATATCAGTCATCTTGTGGTCTTATAATACAGGATGAACCCAAAGGCAGTGATTTCTTGCATCCTCGTGACTTTTTTCACCTTAAACAGGAACATCAATAAAAGTAACAGACAAAGCTCTCCATTTGTCAGCCGCTATTACCATAACAATGGCTGCAAGCCACTATTGGTCACATACCATCATGGCTGTACACTGGCTCTACAAAGAAGTAAACACAGTCTAAAACTCCAGCTTATTAGTTATGCTAACTAGTTCATGTACATAGTAACGTTGACCCTAGTAAAGAAAAGTTTCAGTACTGTGCTGAAACAACAAGAAAGTCTTCACAGTCTTTGACCATTCACCCAAGACGTCTAATGCTGTAATTTTGGTAAACCCCTTGTTAATTGCTGTGTTATCCTTTGTTAACTAGGCAGTTAAATCCAAGGTCAGCAATTGTGTCACGTTTAAATTTTCCATTTTTCTCAGGAAGCTACAATGAATTAGGCTAGTTGGTGGTTGTCAACCTCATTATAGTGATGTCTCTGGGACATAAGGGTCTTGCTAGTTGGTGCCTCCAAACTGTAATCAGGCACCACTAAAAGGATAACTAAAATGACTTAAAAGACAATTGTGAAGATTCAGAAGAGTGTGAAGGCTCTACATGGTCTGTCATTTGTAAACACTGCAGTTAAATTTGGTGAATATTCATGTGTGATAATATTTTGACAGATTTTAAAGGCAGACCTGCCAACCTTGGGAAAATATTTAGCATAGCACAATAGTGTACAAATAAGAATGCTTAGTTCACATGCTTCCACTTTGCTTAGCACATGATTATTTTTCCACTCACTGCCACATCATCAGTTCAGTTATTCAACTGTTATTGAGTCTGCTGCTCTCTGTCTTTCCCTGTCAGTGTCCTCTTCATCTGATATGTTTACATTAACTGCAGTGCTGAGTGGTGCTCAGCTGATGATGGCATGAAGCCCTGCAAACATTGCCATGGTGACTGTGTTACCAGCAAAAATTGATGACTATCAGAAGAGAGCTTCAGCAGTTTAGATTGCTTATTTAAAGACAAAAAAGGTCCATACTCTTTTATCACTGTTGCATAATACTGAGTTAGTTTGGAATTCAAGAACGAGATGTGTGTGTCTCCAATGGCTCCCCAAAAAAATCAACATCCAGTGTATTCCACTGCTGTGATCAACAGAAATTTTTTTTTAAAAGTTGGGAAAAGTAAACTCTTGATGGAGTATTCAGCAGAACACAGGAGTAAGCGGAAAGCTTGCTGTGGTTCTGATGAAAAGAATGGAATATGTAGTTTGTTGTTGTCCATCTACCACACCGTCTCCATGAGACATGCACATCCACACACACACACACACACACACTGGTAACTTTCTAGTTAATGTGATTTCTGCAACACGTACACTTTTTTTTTTTTAAAACCCTGATCTCCTCCTATCGCTGTGGTTACAGGTTTGGCTGTTGGCACAATAATTATTGTGAATGCAGTACTGTGCAAAGTCTGCGACTCATTTCACAATTTCAACTTTCCATTTTCACCCCAGGCTTGCAAAGGAGTTAAAAGCCCCTTCCTAGCCATACGGAGTAAGGTGGGGGAACGAGATGGGTAAAATCAGTTCATGTTAGTGCTGATTTGCAGTTTCTTGATATGACTGACATCACACATATTTCATCCCTGCTTGATATGGGGGGGGGCGGGCTGATAAACCCACTATTCTTCTTCTTTTGTTTCTTGCAGGGCTAGAAACTGCTGCATCTTGCAGTTAGATTTTGCATAGTTTAGACCGACAAATCACACCAGCATACTTTGATGTCAAAATACATACCTGCTATGCAAAATGACTAATTTAATTTAACTGACTAATTGATTTTTATATTGGCTTCATTAATAATTAGACATATTATTAGCATTCATAAATAATTTGTGCAAACATCTTAAACTGTGCTTGGAAAAATATACAGGAGTTGTTATTGCTAACTAAGGGCCTGATTAACAGTCATCTAGATTTCCCCAGTCTAACAGTTATCTAGATTTCCCAGTCTAATTTGGAATGGCAGTTCTCAGTGACCTAGCCAGCCATCAGCCCAGTCACTATGCTGAGTGCTGTGACCACCATAGACTGACCCACAGCAGGGCATATTTGCCACCCATCTGTCAGACAGCTGTTAGAACCAGACAGCTTCTGCTTTGTGTTCAGCCAAAGGTCAGGCTAATTTGGCACACTAGGATGCCCGTGCACCGCCCCTTCCCAGCAAAGCATCTTTATCTGGTCTTGTAGCTCAATAGGACTCCTTGCAGTAAATTCAAGATCGCTGTCTGGTGACCCCTCTGACTGTCTGCGGTTTTGGCTTAGAAAGTAGCCTGATGTGTAAACCTCTGTGACAGTTAAGCAGATGCCTGTGGAGATAAAATGGCTAAAGAGATGTTTTATTCATGAAGGGTCAAATGGTTTGTAATTCCCAAACACCAGGAAGGGCTTGATTAGTGTCTGTATGTGCCTGCAATGGGGATTTTGGCCTTTGCCAATTGTTTTTTTTTTTTTTTATCTGCCACATACTGACTAATGTGTGTGTTTGTGATTACATGGCTGTATAAACACCTTTGCCTCTTAATTCTACCACTATGATCTTCATATAAACTGGCAGATACGGCAGACTGAGACAGTGTTGAAAAGAAAATACTCTAAGTCTGAAGGAAAGTCACTTCACTGATTAACGGTTTAAAAAAAGTTCCCTCAGTGGATAAGCCAAGAAAAGAAAAGAGGGAGAAGTGGACATGAATAAAGTAGAAAAAATGTTTCATATCAAAAATAATGATCAGAAGAATATGTAAAAAGTGTTGGGTGTTGAATTTAGCAGCTTTTTGCAAGACATTTCCAAAAGCAGATGCTTAAATTCCCTTGAGAAATGACTGTTCTTAGCGTTTGCCTCAAGTGAACCCAGTTTTGTATGGTGCTGTCACAGAAATTTCTCTCTAGGCAGTTTCTGGGGCAAGCTAGCATAATATCTTTACAGGTAAAACTGTAGTTTGATCTGATGCCAGATAGAGGAGTTTAGAGCCTCACTCATGCTTGTTTAGGGTCAAGGTATTTCTGAGGAACAAATGTTAGCTTTTACTTCAGGGTGGAAAAAAAAATTATAACAAGTTTCCTTCTAAAAGCACAGCTGAGCTGGCTGAAATACTGAAGGGCTGCCACATGATCTGTGCTCACTATAATGCATTAGTAAGAATAAAGGGGAGGTGGGTGTAACATTTAGTACTGTGCAAAAGTTTTAGGCACCTGACAAAATAAGAATGATAAAGGTATTTATTTGTGCAGTAAGCATTTATTTACTCAGAAAAAACATTTTAAAATGAAGGCCAATAACATTAATACAGTAAGTAGTGTTTTTCCGTATGTCATAGTGCTGGTTGAACCATTTGCAAGCCTCTGCTCAAGGAAGCCCAGTACCTGGTTTGGCTAATCAGTGCTTTCTTTAGTTAAATAAAGTTGACAAAATAAATGGTTAAAATGTGTTTAGGTGCATAAGACTTTTCCACAGTACTGTACATACTGTATAGACCCTTTGCCGCCAGGGGTTATGATTCCAGCCTATCATCTTGATTACCAGGCTCAGGTGTGTTTGGGAGCTAGAACAAAGTGTGGACTAGACTGAAAAAACTCAGTTTGACCCAGTGCATTTCTAAGTGTTTCTGATTGCACATCAGAGAAATCAGTCTTTAAAGTAAAATCCAGTTAACATTCTGCTTCTTTCTTCTTTTTTTCCTCACTTGCCTCTCCTGACTTGCTTGCTTCATGCTTGCACTTTTTCCTGATTAATCCTCATTCTTCCATTTGCCTGACTGATATTCAAAGGCCAAACTAGGACAACGTGTTTGTTTTTAACTACCCATCAGGCAGAAATATGGCTCAGCACAAGCATAGCTCATTTTATAATTCCCTCAGAATGCTAGGAGGGTTACATTGCATATTCTTCGGGCAGTGTGTCAGGAAAAAAAACGCTGGAGACCCTTTAGGCATGCATTAGAATACAGTTCTACATGCACCATAGAACAGAAAAGGTCCAGATTTAATTGTGCTCATTTCTAATGTAGTTGAACTTAAATGACTTCATCATGCTGGGTCTTCTTGTTCTTGCGTTCCTCGGGCCTGCCCTACTTGACCACTGCATTCTGACACACTCTATACATGTCTAAAAGATAAGGCATGACCCTCTTTGCAAATACAACCAACTTCCATATCCCTTTTGCCCCGTTACCTCTCTGTGGCCAGTCACAGCCTCTCCCTCTCTTTGTCTCTCTCTCTCTCTCTCTCTCTCTCTCTCTCTCTCTTCCTCTGGCATGTTGGCTGGCATCATTTATAGCCAATCACTGTCCTTCGCTCTCTCCTCCCCTGAGATCTGATCCTATCTTAGGTGATTATACCAAGCAGAAGGTGACAGAAGTCCATGAGGATGATGGACACAGTGGACCCTGAGTAAGATACTGAACGTCAAGCTTGCATGTCTTACAATATGTGTAGTGCGTTAGGGTAAGTTTAAATAAGGTCAGATTTTTGCTAAATGTAACAATGTAAGTATCAATATATGTACAATAAAATAACATCATACGGTACATTAATGCTGTAACTATATGCAGGTACTGATTCCCAGTAAAGTGAACAAAGGTTATTCATGTGGAGAGTGGCCAAACTGTACGTCACATGGATGAATCTTAAAAAAAAAGCAGAAAAAGTAATAATCATATAGCACTTAATAAGAGACTTCACTATATTCTGCTATATAGATCCATAGCACCACATGAAAAAAATAAAAAAGCTAAGTAACCGTGAATAATTGTGATAGTTATTTAATACCAAAAGGTGTTTATGGAATATAGTATTTCCTACAGTTAAGAGTCTTTTGTATTTTTATACTTTTGAATGAGAGGATTGTACTGACAAGGTCTGAGAAACTGAAACATTTGGAAAAGTCCGTTCACCTGCCAAGTGACATGTGCATTTGATTACAGTGTTCAAAACTAACACCCCATTTATATTTGGTTGTTTCATGTGTCTTGAATTTCAGGATTATATCCATTTAAAATTGCAGGTGTAAATGCCACCAAGATGAAATTGGATCGCTCAAACCACTTTACATGGTGGTCTGAGATGCATTTAAATGCATCTGTCTCTAAAATTCTACATTCAACAACCAAATTCCCTCTTAATACTGTGACACCGCCCCCTTTATTGCTCTGCACATGAGTAAAAACACCCTTTGCACTACCACCACTAAACAGAGGCATTGCTGCATTTCCAGTTTAGCTCCTCTAATTTTAACTAAGAAGCCTTCAGTGGACCAAGCTAATGTAAATAAGGTCCTGTTTGATTAAACTTCATCAGTATATCTCACCTCAGTACACTGCATTTTATTAGGGCTGGAAGATGAATAGTTTTTATATAAATCATTTTTATTTTATAAATCACAGTTATCAACAAGTTATCAACATTATCAAAGAGTTTAAATAGTAGATATTTAGCCTCTGGGTTCACAACACACAGTAATTGCAATTAGGTATTTTGCCCGAAATGTCCAGCCCTACATTGTAATGCACATGGTACATGACCATGATGACTAAAACAAGAGGCTAATTATTCTAAAGAGCCCTCTTCTGGTGTTCTATAGCTGGTGTACGAAAATAAATAACACCATGCAAATTTGTGATTTTCGAGGCAGCAACTATTTTTTGAATAAAACAGGAAAGTGCAGAACAACAGAGCAACCAGTTTGCTGTATATGAGCAGATTTGCATATTACATGCCATAAAGAAATCAGATTTGAATCTGACTAATTAGAGACATGTTTGATCACCAAGTTTAAATGCATACGGTCAAAATCTCACCAGGTTACAATCAAACAATGTCATTCCTAAATGCTGCATATCCATTTGTAACAATTTTGGATATAAAGAGTTCTACATAGAACAACAACTGATGTTAAAGGAAGATGCATTTTGATGTCTCTAATAAAGTTGGTATTAATCATAATATAGCAGTGATATTTCTTGTATATGAAACGCCAACTTCTAACAACATCTTGCAGGAAAAAAGAACATTTTTGAAAATGGACTATAATGTGTCTTGCAACAAAGCCCTTAAATCCAGATACAAGTCAGATGAAATAACCACGTTTAAATGGGCTCCAGTAGTGCGAGAATCTAAGTGGTCTCTCTAATAATGTTTGTTTGGATAGAAAATCTATGCTAATCACTATTTTTTAGTAGTTTTGTTACTTATTAACAGTAAAAGTTGATCATATTGTGGCTTTTTGATGCTTTTTTTTTCATTCATTGTCTTACTGAGAAGTATGATCTTTTGTTGCAGTTCGTATGTTGACTGTGTACGTCTCTCTGTTCAGCTGCCATTATATTTCTGTTCAGCTAAACATACAAAGGTAGACAATGTAGGAGTTTTCTGTCAATATTGTGTCCTAAGACAATCGTGAAGATGTTTTACACACTACATGCGACTTGCTAAGTGACATTTATCATCCAGTCATTACAGTTAGTTTTTCTGAAGTGGATTTTAGACATGTAGCCCTAACCAACTCAGACTAGTTCAATTTAATGGGTGCATTGAACAGATGGTAAATGACCACTGAGCCAGTTCTGCTTGCCCTTGGTATCAGTGGTTATTTCTGGAATTGAAAAACGTATTCTTTTTACTATTGCACTTTGAAAACAATGTTTTGCTTTGTTGGTGCTGCCCAGCAAAGACAAAAGAAGCACATCGCTGAAGCACAGTTCTCTCGGCATAGATCTCTACAAATAAGCAAATATTCTAATCTAAGATATGTTGATATACAATTGATAATGCACACATAGAGGCCTCTGAATGAAAGTGTGAAAGATGGGAGAAAAAAAAAACTACTAACACACTAAAGTGTGGGGGAAAAAAGGTTTAACTGTACATAGACTGTGCTATCACAGTATATTAACTTAGTGAATTTGTATGTAAGCTTTTTTTTAAATAAAGAGATGTTAGTGCTAAACTGCATGTACAGTATACCTTAAAGTCTGCATGCAGAATCAACTATGTAAGCTCTGTTTTTGAGTGTAAAATAGATTGAATTCTGTATAAAGAAAATATTTTTTTGTTAAAGATAGTTCGATATGTGTAGGTGGGTCAATCTGACCCGTTTTACTGTCGTCTGTAACCTTGTAACAAAAAACGTTGTTTGAAACGGGCAAACTGAGGTCCTGTAACTATGAGCAATGTCGCTAGCTGTAGGAGACATAGCTCATCCATGTTAATGAATGTGTGGAGTGTTTACAAAATGAAAAAGACATTTTTGTGATAACAATAAAGTGAGAATGCACACTGACCAATATAAAAATATCTATATGAAGAAATTATAATGCTGCTCTTGTGGGGAAAAAAATCTAATGCTAAAATCTATGTACCAGAGACTGTTGGTTTTGTATATTCTTGTCGTGTTTTTTGTGGGTATTAAAGTGGATATCTTGTACTAAAGTCTCATGCAGTTATTGGAATATTTGAATGTATTAGTATGTGATACTAATGTTTAATATTTTACATTTTTTAAACATCCCTTTATGTTCCCATACCAGATATACACAATGAAATACAATCTATGTTTAAATATTTTATTTATTTTTGCTACATGTACATGCTAAGCGGTATAAAATCACCATTAGTTCAAGTCAGTAATTAAAGAGGAGTAGTAGGCATATACCCATATGAAAAAAATAATAATTTACATAAACACCATCAGGACATTCTTTGTACAATAGAATTTTGCAAGCATTTGGATCACTTTACAGTGAGTATACAGTATGAGTTAAAAATCAGGCAGCAAAGAAAATTATTGTCCATCCGTCTCGGACATGAGATTTTGCAGTTGTTTTTTTGGCTCCTTGTAGAGTTAAATAGTGCAAACTGTGTTATTGTTTGCATAACATACAAAACATTGCAATACCGTGTATATCTGGATGCATATGAGTTACAGAGAGATGTCTGAGGGCACTTGTAGCTGCTGTGTTGGTTTCCACTTGGTGCTGCGTCGGCCACCGTCTGCTCTTATGTAGGGTTGATTCCTCAGACCTACATATACACATAAACAGAAAATCACATACAGATGCAGAAGATGTCAAGGAACTAAAGTCAGATTAAATTCAGGCAGTAGGGCCGCACATTATCATTTATTTACTGTACATATTGGAAATAAACGTCATTTTGAAATTTGCACAGGCAACATTTTCAGTTTTTACTATTTTTTTTTAATTCAGCAAATAAACAGTAATTGTGTATTAAAATGTGCAGACATGAGCTCTTTGTAGAAGATGTGTTAACAAAAACACCAACAAAACATGTCATCTGAGCAGGGATGCTTTTACATACAACTGTGTTATGTATGGCTTCAGCACTGGCCTTTTAAAATACTGATATCTTTAGACTGCAGTCTCTAACTGCAGTGACGAGAAAGACAATGAAATGAAAATTCAGGCTGAAACCAAAAACTAAAACTGAAAAATTTGACAATAAATAAGTTTACAAAACAGAAACATATTAAAATCCATTGTCCTCAACAACAGAGAATGGCTGGTCATCTGAGGCAGTGAATTCCATTATTTTTTAGCTGTGCTTTCCTCTTGGGACTGTGGTTTGTGAATTGTTTATCACTTCAAAAACTGAGGCTACAGGTCACAGGGTCTTTCTGTTTGTTGCTTCAGTTGTTTTGCTGTATTCCTGTATTCTGAGATCCTTGACATGAACGCTGATTACAAATAGCTTTCTAATGTGCCTCATAAAATAATTCCACATAGCTCACATTTTCACTGTTTCACTGTGCCCTGCCTGATAAAAAGACTGTTTTAATCGTTATTTCTCATTTTTATTACCATAAAAAAGATCGATTGGTTGATTGATTTAGACACTTTGTAGCAGGCCTATTTAATCTTTTTCTCTTTAGCAATTTCAGATGATTTTCTCTTTCAGATAAAAACTGAAAGTGCCATCAATATGGAATTCATATCATGCAGGCTTATGGGATACAATTGTTCATGTAGACAAATGCTGCAAAGAAAAGAGCATAAAAAGGCAATTATACCTCCAGCAGAAAAGATGAAGACCGAAAGAAAATCTATGAAGGACTCAGGTCAGTGAAGCCAGAATCTGAGAGCAGACGTGAGGAACGCTTCCCCGAACGAGCCGTGAAAGGAACAGCCTTCAAGGCTGACAGAGAGAAAAAGAATGTTGAACAGCTCAGAATTAAAAAAGACATGCAGTCTGATAGGAAGAGCAAACAGGAAAAGAAAGCACAGCATTTAATCTACATTGAAACCCTGTAAGCGGTGGCGAGTGGTCGATTTCATACTGTATTTCATACTTTCATACTGTATTTCATTCACTGATTTCATACTTCCACACACACACATATATGTCAGAAGAAAACCTTGTATAATCCATTTTCGATGTTTTTCAGTTTTTGACGTAATTACATTGTGTGTATATTTAATGATGAATGGACTAAAAGAATTGGCCTAAAATGTCTTGGGAAAAGGTCTAGTTATATTGACTTATATTAAAAGTAAATTAGGTTTTTTCCTTCTCTGGAGATGCAAGGTTTTCTTCTGACAACAGTTATATACATACACACTACTCACAAAAGGTTTGGCTTTTGGGTAAAATTTTAGGATGAACCTAAAAAGCACCCTAACCTTTACAGGTGAACTTAATGTGACCTTCTCTAAACTTTTGAATGCACATGTCCAACTGTTCAATGTTTTTTGCACAACTTGCTGTTCTGTAACAAGAAGCTTAATGGTAAGGTGGTGGTGGTGGTGGTGGAGTTACAGTGTGGGCAGGTGTGTCTAGTCAACACAGAACTGCCCTACACTTTGTGAATGGTACAGTGACCAGCCCATACTACTTGAAGAACATCATTAATCCAGTCATTGTGCCTCTGCATGAACAACACAGACCTAATTTCATCTTCATGGACGACAATGCTCCAGCTCATCGAGGTCGCATCATTAGGGAACGGCTGCTGGAGACTGGGGGACTTCAAATGGAGTGGCCTGCACTTTCTCCAAACCTGAATCCCATAGAAAACCTATGGGATCAGCTGAGTCGCCGTGTAGAGGCTTGTAACTCTGTACTCCAGAACCTCAATGACCTGACGACCGCCCTTCAAGAAGAGTGGGACGCCTCTGCAGACACTAATTCGACTTGTGAACAGCACGAGACGTCGTTGTCAAGCTGTAATTGATGCTCAAGGGCACATGACAAGTTATTGAGAGATTGACATTTTTTGTTGGGGTATACCCATCACTGTTGTTGGCTTTTGTTTCAATAAATTGTTTGAGATGAGGAAATCACCATTGCATGCTTCTACTTAAAAGCCCTACTTTCATGTTACAACCCCAATTCCAATGAAGTTGGGACGTTGTGTAAAACATAAATAAAAACAGAATACGATGATTTGCAAATCCTTTTCAACCTATATTCAATTAAATACACTACAAAGACAAGATATTTAATGTTCAAACGGATAAACTTTATTGTTTTTTGCAAATATTCACTCATTTTGAATTTGATGCCTGCCACACGTTCCAAAGAAGCTGGGACAGGGGCATGTTTACCACTGTGTTACATCACCTTTCCTTTTAACAACACTCAATAAGCGTTTGGGAACTGAGGACACCAATTGTTGAAGCTTTATAGGTGGAATTCTTTCCCATTCTTGCTTGATGTGCAACTTCAGTTGTTCAACAGTCCGGGGTCTCCGTTGTCGTATTTTGCGCTTCATAATACATCACACATTTTCAATGGGAGACAGGTCTAGACTGCAGGCAGGCCAGTCTAGTACCCGCACTCTTACTATGAAGCCACGCTGTTGCAATGCTTGCAGAATGTGGCTTGGCATTGTCTTGTCATAAGCAGGGACGTCCCTGAAAAAGACGTTGCTTGGATGGCAGCATATGTTGCTCCAAAATCTGTATGTACCTTTCAGCATTAATGGTGCCTTCACAGATGTGCAAGTCACCCATGCCATGAGCACTAACACACCCCCATACCATCAGAGATGCTGGCTTTTGAACTTTGCGCTGATAACAATCCAGACAGTCCTTTTCCTCTTGGGCCCGGAGGACACGACATCCATGATTTCCAAAAACAATTTGAAATGTGGACTCACCAGACCACAGGACACTTTTGCACTTTGTGTCAGTCCATCTCAGATGAACATAGGCCTAGAGAAGCCAGCGGCGTTTCTGGGTGTTGTTGATATATGGCTTTCACTTTGCATGGCAGAGTTTTAACTTGCACTTGTAGATGGAGCGACGAACTGTGTTCACTGACAGTGGTTTTCTGAAGTGTTCCTGAGCCCATGTGTTAATATCCGTTACAGAATGATGTCGGTTTTTAATGCAGTGCCGCCTGAGGGATGGAAGGTCACGGGCATTCAATGTTGGTTTTCTGCCTTGCAGCTTACTTGCAGAGATTTCTCCAGACTCTCTGAATCTTTTGATGATATTATGGACTGTAGATGATGAAATCCCTAAATTCCTTGCAACTGCACATTGAGAAACGTTGTTCTTAAACTGTTGGACTATTTGCTCACGCAGTTGTTCACAAAGTGGTGAACCTCGCCCCATCCTTGCTTGTGAATGACTGAGCCTTTCAGGGATGCTCTCTTTATACCCAATCATGATACTCCCCTGTTTCCAATTAAGTTTTTTGAGCATTCCTCAACTTTCCCAGTCTTTTGTTGCCCCTGTCCCAACTTCTTTGGAACATGTTGCAAATTCAAAATGAGTGAATATTTGCAAAAAACAATAAAGTTTATCCGTTTGAACATTAAATATCTTGTCTTTGTAGTGTATTCAATTGAATACAGTTTGAAAAGGATTTTGCAAATCATTGTATTCTGTTTTTATTTATGTTTTACATAAAACATTCTTCACTGGAATTTATGGAAAACTTTTTACGTTTTCCATAAATTTCACCCGAAAGCCAAATATTCCAAACTTTTTGTAAGAAGTGTGTGTATATATATATATATATATATATATATATATATATATATACACACACACACACACACACACTCATACATATTTTACTTTGCTGCTATCTGTACAACTGCCATTTCCTGTTTCTCTGAGGTGAGGGTTTTCTCTGAAGAAAACAAATTTTCTAAAATATCTCAAAAAATATTATGCACTTTCAAATGGACACAGATCGTCCAATTATAGCTTAGCAGTTGTAACTAAAGCCCAGCACCTCTGACAAGCTGTTTTAATTTATTGATACACTGTAATATTATGTGTGGTACTTGTACATCAGTTACCCAATAATTAAGAGTTTTGATGGGGGTGTGAAATATGAACCAGGTCCTTAAACCCGAGACAGTAGAGAAGACGTGTAGGATGTGGATAAAACAGCATGGACTGTAATAGCTAGAACAGACATGTCAACCTGGGGACCATCTGGGCCAACGTGCTGCACAAATTAGCATTACCCTCATCTAACACTTTGAATTCAGTTCATGAAGTCCTTGTTAATTAGCTGATGAGCTGAATTAGGTGTGTTTAATGAGGCAGTGTGCTGGAGTCTGCAGTGTTGTGGCTCAGATTGGAGCCCGCCACATGTGAGCTAGAATATTGAATATAGAAAAACTTTAGAATATAGAATAACTTTTATTGAATATTGAATATAGAATAACCATTAATATAGAATATAGAATAAATATTTTTATATTGAAGTAGTGTAACTTTACTGGAGTTACATTTTACAAAAGGTTTTTCTACTTTCACTCAAGTAAACATCTTTGTGTACTTTGTTCTCCGCTCCTTGTAACTTAATGGTGCATGTCCACTTGCAACTTTGTCTCGCCACATCCTGTTAATTTCAGTGGAGACCTGTGCTGCATTGCGTGGTGCATGATGACAAAATCTGCCCTTTTATTTGAATTAAATTTACTAGTTAAGATCTGTAAAAAAAAAAAAATAATAATAATAAAAAAATAAATTATAGTAACATTCACTGAGTGGAAAACCACACTGAAAGTGATATTAGTTCTAGGGTTTTTTTTAGCACACTGTTTACAGTTGCTTGAGCTTTGACCCCTGACACCAGACTGACCTGTGATGATGTCCTCAATGGCTCCATCTTTGCCCTCACGCACCAGCGGAGACACCTGCCTGCGCTTCAGTTCTGCAATCAAATCAACCTGTGGAAGCCGCAGCAACACGGGCACCTACACACACACACACACACACAGGCGAGACGTTAGAACTGTCCATGTGCATGTACACTCACTGGCCATTTTATGAGCTCTTATAGGTACATTATATAGTTATACAATTAAAGCCACCTACTTAATTCATGATTAATTTATGATTGACCACTTTGTGACGACAGGACTGCTGCTGACTATAAATTATTTGGATAGTGGATCATTCAAAGCCCAGCAGTGACATTAGCATGGTATGGCAGTGTGTGCGCTGCTGGTACAAGTGTATCAGGCACAGTGTCGTTGCTGAAATTTTTTAAAGAGTGATTTACCACCCAAACATATCTAGCCAAGAGAAGCTCTGTGGTCAGAGGTGCTGGGATTCAGTTGATGAAGGACTAAAGTGTTCAAATAACCAAGAGTTTCTAACTCACACATCAGCTAGATAGAGCTAAAGGTGAAAGACTGAAAATTGAATGTTGAACTCAAATCAAATATTTGCTCTTTTGTACCATCCCTGTCAGAACCTTGTCTCTGTTTTTTTCCATTTTTTTCCATTATATGAAAACACCAGCTGCCCTTTAAATTTCATTATTATTTACAAATCCAAACTTACCAACTTAAGTTGGTAAGATTTTATTTTATTCTATTCTATTTTAAAGCACCTCTCTGTATTTTTAGGCCTGCCTTTTTGTACCTTGTTTCCATTTTGCTCATTTTTGGCTGGGTCACATTTGGCAGTGTCACCACCAATGATACTATTCCTTGTCCTCTGCTTGTTCTCTTGTTCAGCCACCTAGGGAGAGAAGGGTGTGAGTGGTATGTATTTTAGCAAATCCAACCGTTTTAATCATTAATAAACACATGCCTGGTGTTCTATTAAAAAAATCATCCATGTACACATGAAGACAGCTTAAAGTGATAATTCAGCGAAAGTTGAATTTACTTTGCCCTGAATGTAGCAGATCAGCCTGCACAACTAAAATGTAAGCTTCACTATTAAATTAACCTTTAAGTCCACCAATTTTTCAAAAGGTCTGCATAATTAATTTAAGCTGTAGACAGCCAGTCAGAGTAGTTTGATGTGTGCTCCTTTCTAGAGAAATTGACTTAATCAGAACTGTTCACAGTAGTGCTAGGAACCAGATGTCTGAAGTGATTGAATTATTAAGAAATTATGAAAAAACTGATGAAATTCCTATTTAAACCCCATCATTTAGCATACTAATGCTATCTTGACAAAATACAGAGAAAAGTCTGACTTCTTGATGGTCTCTATTTTATTATTTTATGTATGTGACATATTTCTGTCCATTTTAAAGGTAACACGGTCAGAAACCATATAAGCGAGTCTTCTGATGTTCCTGAACATGGTTTGAGGTGAGTGTCTGATGATCCAGCATGCAGGTTGCACAGAACTCTTTAGCTACATTAACCTTGTAGTTTGAGTGCAAAAATAAAAAAAACCTTCAGAAAAAAAACATGTCTTAGCTCAATGAGAACATTTTTGGAAAGTAAAAAAATGTGGACATTCGATTTTTAACTGATGTATCACTTAAAACAAAGCAGCTTAATGTCATAACAATATTAATGGGCTTTAAACAAACATGCAATTATAAAACATGTTAACAAAGAGTTACCTTATAAGCTTTGATGAACCTAATGAATATGGGGAAGAACACAGAGGGGGGAGTGGTTTTGGGATTCTCCCCAAAATATGTCACTACTGATTCATAAGCTTCCTGCAGAGACAGACAGATCAGTTATTTCAACCCATTTGATTCAATACCATCAGATTAATTAGCCTGCTACTTTATAGGTCTATTATATAGGTACACAATTACAGATTGTAGATCATCCATCACTGCACAACTGATCAGCCACCCTCTAACCCATTCATCAGTGGAAGGGGATTATAACCAGGTCTCAGGAACGGAGACAAGAAGGGGTTATATCACGGAACACAAACCAAGTCAACACATATGTCTTTCTTCTCAGAGGAAGAATATTGCCGGCATTGTGCTCATCTTTCTCTTTTCCTCTCTACTCATCCTCTCTTCCTGTGTCCAGTATAACCACATCAAAAGGCTTATACTGCAACAGATTTGAACCAGGAACCTCACAAACATGAGATCAGGCCTTTCCGAAGTCCCACAATCTTACACCAAACAACTTTGTTTTTCTTTTTTTTTGGGGTGGGGTGGGGGGATTTTAAAGATTGAAAGAATGTGCAGATGTGTTTTCTGAATTATCATCCCTTCATCAGGTGAACATTTCACTCAGATCTTTGTCAAGGGAAAGTGAGATATTGATTTGTCCTTTTCTGCATCTATAGGGGTTGATGCCAGTGTCCGGTTCTTGGTCTGCCTGTTGGCTGACTGTGTGGACAGAGTGAGGCCGAGTATATCTATGCCATTCCTGGAGAGGACAGTTCTAAGGTGAAGACCAAACCTTAAGCTAGTTACAGAAACTTGTGCCCAGTGTTTGTGGTTTTAGTTGGAGTAAATACCACATGATCTATCCATTGCATTGATGTGTTTGATAGGCCTTAGTCTGACCTGGAGCTTGATAAATTTGTGCAGTTATTTAGGCAGGATTTTATTGGGACAGAATCAGGCATCATTTGTCAAGCTTGGGTAAGGTTTAAATTTCCCATTCAAGTTTCTTATAGCCCATCTCCCGCATTTAACAGATCAGATTTTGGCCTGCATTTGTCCCTGATTTTCTCTTCCTCCATACTTATATTGACTAAACCTAATTTATATTCTGGTACATTGGAATCACTTGCACTGTTGGTAACTTCTTTGAGTTTATATGTGGGATTAGTTACATACACTAAGGTTAAGCATAATGTAAGGATGTTAGCTACACACAGATATAGAGTCCTTGTAATGATATCTGTAGATATTGTAAATACAGTACTTTACACAATATATTTTATACCACATGGTTGAACCAAGCTGCTCAGCTTGAGGCACTGTAGCAGGGTTCTATGTTGAATAAATGAATGAATAAATCAATAAAATAAGAGATGTTATAAAGGAGACAGGGCACTAGTTGAAATATGAAAGGGGAAATCTCCTAAAGCACAGCATGACGTCTGTTTATAAGGAAAGTCTTTTGATAATAAGGATAATGATGATAAGTCAGTTGGCTAGCTGTTTAAGCCTGGTCTTGTGTGAGTGGACATAACTGCTCAGGGGCATTGACAAGATGGCTGTTGAGTGGACAGACTTTCCTATATGGACTAATATTAGTTCCCATAAACTGCTAAACTCTAATGGCATCTATACAACTTTACCTTCATGAGGCTCTGCAAAGATATGTGAAAATGCATACTAAAACCACCTCCATGTCCTCCTGCCATTCCAGCCGAAGGTTTCGAGACCTTCTTCTTCAAGTGGGTGTGTTTATCCAGCTCTAATCTTAGTATGTAAACAGAGCGGTCACTGAGCATGAACTGTCTGACCGCTGTTTGAGTAAGATGGAGAAGACACCTGCATCTACAATAGTGGCTTTAAAGAGTGATGAAAATGTTCATTAAATAAGGATTTGATATAAATTTTTGGTCACAGTATTATAACTGGTGGGTTTGAATAACCTCAGCTAAAGCAACCTTACATTACAGACTAAGATAAAACTGCTAAACAAATTCTCATGTGCTTAAGGTAGATGTTTCTGTGCAGGTAAAACTAAATTACTGCATGGAAAAAAAAACATGCTATGCTAGAAGCAGGAGTGTACATAATCAAATAGTACTTAGTTTCACTAAACCAGAGAGCAAGAAACACATGATGTGCAGGTGTTCCTTGCTAGACTATATTCTTCCTCATCAGAATAAGCTGTCCAAGTCAGCAGATATCTATCAGGCTAATGGGCAGAGTTTAAGTAATATTTATATATTATATATTAGTAAACAAAGTAAACAATGAAAGTAATCCATATATTATAGCCATTATACTTATAATTTCTTTTCTACTTTGTGGTCAAAGATACATTTGTGTAACAGTGGCCTTTTCACTAATGATATTTTTTAGTTATGATATTAATATCTAAATACATATATGTTTACATATTTAAGTTGACAACTAAATATATATTTTGAAATAACTTTACATAATTGTGTTTGCATTTTTAGAAAAGCTGTGTAGGTTTTTTATTAAACAAACTAAAACTTTTAAAAAGTTTTTTTTTTATTAAAAGCTAAAATGTGTTAGGCTGTATGTCAAAGTGTATGTGTAACAAAATTATTAAACTATTGAAAAACTTTACACTTACTGTAAGTAAAATAATGGAAAGATGTACAGATTTACACTGTAACTTCACAGTACAGTAAACTACTACTTTACCTACATTTACAGTGTACTGGTGTGAAACAGTAAACTATGGGTAATACAGAGTATTACTGTATAGCACCAATAAGGGTTCTGCTATTGTTTTAGACAAATAATCTTTTATGGTACTGTAAAGAAGTCTTTTTTCCTGAGAGTATCGAGTACTAAGATATTTTTTTTACCTGGGCAGTCTTTGCATCTTTAACCACAGATTCCATAAGACTGCTGCTGCTACGTAAGAAGTCTCTGAGGACGGGGCTGTCCTTTTGCTTGTCATACTCCTTCTGGGTCACTCCCATTCCTTTCTCCAGTGCATGCACATCTATTAGAATGCTGTCCAGAGACACTAAGGGGGAAAAAAGATGTTAGAAAGAGGGACAGCCAAGCACAAGGAAAGAAATACATCATAGTGGGTTGTAATACACAGCCCTTACACACACTCCAAACTCTAAAAGTTTAAATATACACCTATTTATCCAGTGTTTCTTCTGAAATCAGTGGTATCAATGGGGACTTTGTCCTCCTTTGCTGCAATAACAGCATCTACTCTGGGAAGGCTTTACGTTAGATGTTGGAACATTGCTGTGACAATTTAATTGCATTCAGTCACAGGAGCATTAGTGAGGTCAGGTACCGATGTTAAATGATTAGTCCTGGATCACAAATGCCAATCCATCTAAAGTTACTGAATGGAGCACCATCCCTCCAGTGTTTTATTAGATAAAAAAAGAGATAGCTAGCAACTTATTAAAATTAATTCATGGAAAGCTTATGCAAATAATGTAAACTACATAAGTTCATTTACAACACACTGTCACTACTCATCACAGTGAATGCATATTTAAGGAGGGAGTCAGGCCTAAGACAGTGTTAACAGGCAACAAAGGGTATAGCTTGCTGAAATACTTTAGTGTTACGCTCTGTTTCTCTTTGCTTTCTTTGAGGGGGTCTTTATTGACCCCCCCCCAAACCAGTTGATCCTGGCTGTTTACATGGTTTAAAAGGAGCAACTATTCAGTCTCTCTGTGTGTGTCTGCACTTTTGTTTGTTTAAATCTCTTTGTGAGGGCCAAAGTACCCCTGAATGGTAAGAAAATTAAAAAATTGTGACAATATGGGGACATTTGGCTTAATGCACAAAATACAATTTGAATTTCAAAAAGTACAAAAAAATAGCTATTTGCTCCTAAGATTATGTTAGGGCTGGATTAGATGTAGACCTGGGCATGGCAATACATCAGCAATACAAATGGATCACCCTCATAAGATAATACAAGCATGTGTGTCTGTGTATCTGCATTTGACTGCACTCACCCATTCCTGCCTTGTCAAGGAAGTGGAGTTCTGTATTGAACATATGTAGCTGTGGGTATTTCTCTTGTATAATGTTCACAAGGAAGTGCAGAAGGGTCTGTTTACGATCAGTAGACTTTGTGTCCAGCAGCTGAGAAGACAAAAGTGACATGTAATGTAACAGTAAGATTTTCACCTGAAACTGAAAACTATATTCAAACTTGCAAATGTATTGTACAATTGTGAAAATGCATGGTGCACGCAAAAGAGCACATCTTGCACAGCTGTATTTTTACAATGTTCCTGCCATCAGTCACTAACACACAGCTACTCAAAAGTCTTTGTATTTTTCATTGGCTCTATTCACAAAAAGGATTTTGTATGAAAGCATAGAGGGTCAGTCCAGCCTGTACTGTAGTAGTGAAGTGTAGTAGTGAACAGTCACAATGATTGACTGTTGCCCTAGCAGTCTCTGTAGTGGTTGGCATAAGAGCAAGTTAACAATTTTACTTATATCAGTAGTATCTGTTTCGGCTTCTCTGGAGCTTTTTTTTTTTGAGGGGTGCAGAATGTTTGGTGCTAGTATGAGTGCATCAGCGGTGTTGTGGAGGTCAGTGTCACCTCTAGAAGGAGAGTGGACTATCCCCAGAAAATATCCAGGGAAGAGCAGGTCTGTGGTCAGATATTGACCATTGATGAAGGACTAGAGGATGGCTAACATAAATTGTGCATCATTGTGTGTCAGGAGATGAGCTACAGTCTCTAACTGTACACCAGCAAGGTGGAACTATAAGGTGTAGGTGTTTCAGTGACAGTGATGCATCATACAAGAGTTTCAGTGGTTACTTTGACTACATAGAACATCATTACACATAGAACTCTTTTTTTTTTCTCTTACTAGATCAAGACTCTGAAGACGAAAGCCATAAGCTGCTCCTCTTTTCCCACTGTTCATGTAGTTCCCAAATGCTAAAACAATCTGGACACATCAGGACTTTTTGTTAATTCAGAGCAAATCTGCATAACAGTGAATAAAACCATTCTAAAATATGCAAAATAAATCAATAAAGCACTGTGTTGTGTGCAGAATCATGCATGTCCCCCTACCTCCAGAATCTTCTTCAGTTTACTGGAAGATTTAATGGACATGGAAGCAGCAATGATGGCATTCAGTTGCTGCAAGATAAGAAAGACAAAAAGAAGTGTGAATGAGGATAATTTATCCACTGCTTCTAAACCAATTATCTAATCAAAACAAATAGATGATAAGCCTGAATAATTTACATTTACATCACTGTGTTAATGCGGAGATAAGCGCTGTAATTAAGCGCCTGTCCAAATAATTCAATGCTTTATGATAAACATATTACCTAACATCGATTTTGTCGTTAAAGCTGTGCTTGCTTATTTTGAAAGATGTTTTTTAGGTAATTACAATTTGTCTTGCTACCTGTTGGTTTGAGTGTTTTACGGTTCAGCACACAAATGGTTTGATGGTGTCATGCCTCAGACGGACTCTGCCAGTATTAGGAACTCCATTTCCCAGGAATCGTTGGAAGAACACTGCTATCAGCGCTTTACGTCACCAGATTACTGTTATTATTTGCACTGTAGACTTGGTCGTTGCGAAGTATTGTTTCTGGTATGAACTTGCTGAGCGTTATTTCTGACTGCCTTTTGGTTTTGACCTGTTTCTTGTTTTTCTGGACTCTGATTTTTGTCCTGCCCTGTTATGTCTGGTGTGATGATCACAGTAGTTTACTGGCTTTACCACTGCATGTACATTGACGCCAATTCAGCCTGAAATAAATAAACCTCTCTTTTTCATTCACTTCCACGTTCGTCTGGATTTTGCTGAAACCTCACAGATGGAGAGTTTATCCAGTGTAGCCTACATACATTCAGTGGCCACTATATTAGAAACACTACATTTTACAATGCGGATTATCCAGTTAACTATTAGTGTTGATTCTGGAGTTATTAGTGTTAATAAAATACTGAGCCTGGCATTTTAAGAGTAAACACATCGCTTTTGCATGGAGCCGATTAAGCTTAAGGTTGAAGTTCACCACTGTACACAGAACTTCCCAGCAGTCCTTGTAGTTTTGTTTCTGATAATTAGCATTTATTTATCCAGCCATCCATCCATGCACCCATTTTCTAAGCCGCTTCTCCGTCAGGGTTGCGGGGGGGGGGGGGAGGGGGGGGGGGTGCTGGAGCCTATCCCAGCAGTCTTTGGGCGGATACACCTTGGACAGGTCGCCAGTCCATCGCAGGGCGCATTTATTTATTTTTGTTATAATATATTTTTAATGCTACTGATTAACCTGGAATACATTTGTTTTGTTATCCCAGGGCTTGTTACCCCAAATGCTAAGAGGCTTCATTTTGTCCTTGCAGCAAAAATCATACTACCTTAGGAGCCACAATATTTTTATGTCCGTTTTACCATCTTGACTGTAAATATGTCTTAGCATAGGCAACAAATTTAATATAAATGAAAACAGACTTAGTTTGCTCTGCTTTTAGCTTTAGTTCAGCTATAGCCACTTTTCTCACATCTCCGGCAAGAAACTTTTCCACAAAAGTGGAGCAGTTTCTGGTAAAAAAAAATGTTTTTTGAGGCCGAAGTGAGCTTTTCATTTACAAGCTTCTTGTTCAAATTACTTTTGCCATTTCGTTAGCTATTAGCGAGGCAAGATGTGTTGCTATGTGACCAGATGTCTGCATGACAACTGTCTGAATAAAAGAGTAAATTAAAAGTTATACATATCCACTGTTTAAGACCATTTATTGTTAAAACTGTGTTGGAACGACAAGCAGAGCTTTATTTTAATGTAAATGCAATCTAATTCTGCTGTAGAGCCGCAACAGGGCAGTAAAACAGCTGCATGCCCCCTGTTTTATCCTAACTATGGTTGTGTTTTATGTTACAATGCATTTTTGGGCAGACTGCTGCACCATTTCTGAGTAGCCTCCAGTTTATGGTAGGGTTAAAACTAGTGGTGCAGTCTTTGTGTTAACTGCTAAGCTAACTGCTAAGTATTATGTGCAGTAAGAGAGATCCAGCTTAAGAAATAATAAAAATAAAATAAGATAAAATAAAACAAGCTTTTCTGTCAGCAAGATGTTTATGATGCCACATGAAATTAACACTAGTGCTAAGAACAGTACACAAGGTAAAAACTGAGAAAGTGTTAAATTTAACATCCCAGCATTTGTTTAACATGAGGAAATTTGTCAATTTAAAGTGTGTTAAATTGAGTATTACTTTTAACACATTTCAGTGTCTAGTTAACACTAGAATATCAACAGTGAGATCAGTGTACCTTTTACATTCAGCTGAGTGGGAACATTATGTTAAAATGGACTCTGTGTGTGTTGACACAACACCACCGGTGCACCCAGTTGGCCTCCAGTAAGAGTTAATTTGTGTTAACTATCCTCTAACCCTTCATCAGAGCTGCTCTCAGCAGGATATTTCTGGATGGTAGATCACTCTATTAAAACCCAACAAAACTACTGCACCTGTCACACATCCTGTCCTACCACTACTATGTCTCTGTCACTATGGGTTGAGAAATGTCTACCAGCCAAACAATATCTGGACAACAGGATGAATGGGGTAGAAGAGTAGAAAACTGTGCATGACAGCAGACAGGCTACAGTCTATAATTGTACAGTACTATACAATGGATCATAAGCAAGTGACACTCTCAAAATGGTCAATGAATGGAAGTACAAGGCAAGAGTTTTTAATACAAAAGACAGTGAGGAAATATTTCCAACAATTTTTTTCAACTATTATTTTCAAGCATTATTTAATTATTGATGGTGAAATGATGCACTGTAGGGAAACCTACTGACTCAGATTTCTTTACAGTGGTGATGAGAGGATCCAGGTCTGCAAATATGTACAATGCAAATATAGCCATTTTATTTAATATCCAAAATGACCAGTAAACCACATGAGTTTTTATATGTAATGTTGAAGATGGTAAAACAGCTGAAATCTGGAAGGCCAAAGCCTTAATATAATTTCATATCATAGCTTTCGAGAATACTTTAGATGAAAAATTCTGATTCAGTAAATTTCTCTAAATGGAGCAGTTTAGTAAGTTAAGTGATCCTTTTAGTCCCACAATTGGGAAATTTCACCTCTGCATTTCACCCATCCGTGCAGTGAAACACCACATACACACTAAAGGGCAGTGAGCACACTTGCCCAGAGTGGTGGTCAGCCTTATCCGCAGCACCTGGGGAGCAGTTGGGGGTTAGGTGCCTTGGTCAAGGACACTTTAGTCATGTACTGTCGGCTCAAGGAGTCAAACTTGCAACCTTCCAGTCCCAAAGCTGGTTCCCTAACTTCAAGCCCATGACTTATTTATATAAAACATGAATCTCTGAATGACTTTGTTTATATCTTAACCATTTAGCTTTGCAGAATTCTCGACAGAATTTTCTTTTAAGGATCATTTGGGTGCACTTGCACGCTCCCGTCAAGTGATTCATCCGTAAGATGTCAGTTAGTACTCACTGGCTGCACCAGTTTGACACTCTCGCTGAAGTTGCCCATGAACGTGAGCGTGCTGATTCGCTGAGTGAGGCGTGGGATTTTGCCAAAGCGCACCATGAACCTGTCCTCCTCCGACAGCTCCATCAAGGACCGGCCCTCGCGTTCGTAATTATGGATTAACTTCAGCTCATAATCTGACGGGATGAAGCGTTCCAGCAGCTCCAGGAAATCGAGATTTAATGCATCTAGGTTATACCTGCAGAGAGAGAGAGAGAGAGAGAGAGAGAGGGGGGATAGAGTGATAGGGAATGAGCATGAGAAAGAAAATAAAGTTCATGCAAAGTGCCACAATTGTAAAGTCAGTGGAATATTAGACTGTTGTGCTAGATTCAATGATCTACGATTGAGATCTATGACTGAATGTATGTTTTTCATACAACCCCAATTCCAATGAAGTTTGAACATTGTGTAAAACATAAATAAAAACAGAATATTATGATTTGCAAATACTTTCAACCTATATTCAACTGAATACACTACAAAGACAAGATATTTAATGTTCAAACGGATAAACTTTATTGTTTTTTGCAAATATTCACTCATTTTGAATTTGATGCCTGCAACATGTTCCAAAGAAGTTGGAGTGTTACATCACCACAAGTGTTTGGGAACTGAGGACACTAATTGTTGAAGCTTTGTAGGTGGAATTCTTTACCAAACTCGCTTGATGTACAACTTCAGTTGCTCAACAGTCCGGGGTCTCCGTTGTTGTATTTTGCGCAACACATTTTCAATGGGAGACAGGTCTGTACTGCAGGCAGGCCAGTCTAGTACCAGCACTCTTTTACTATGAAGCCACGCTGTTGTAACACGTGCAGAATGTGGCTTGACATCGTCTTGCTGAAATAAGCAGGGACGTCCCTGAAAAAGACATTGCTTGGATGGCAGCATATGTTGCTCCAAAACTGTATGTACCTTTCAGAATTAATGGTGCCTTCACAGATGTGCAAGTTACCCATGCCATGGGCACTAACACACCCCCACACCATCAGAGATGCTGGCTTTTGAACTTTGCGCTGATAACAATCCAGACAGTCCTTTTTCTCTTTGGCCCGGAGGACACGATGTCCTTGATTTCAACAATTTGAACTGTGGACTCGTCAGACCACAGGACACTTTTCCACTTTGCGTCAGTCCATCTCAGATGAGCTCAGGCCCAGAGAAGCCGGCGGCGTTTCTGGGTGTTGTTGATATATGGCTTTCGCTTTGCATGGCAGAGTTTTAACTTGCACTTGTAGATGGAGCGACGAACTGTGTTCACTGACAGTGGTTTTCTGAAGTGTTCCTGAGCCCATGTGGTAATATCCATTACAGAATGATGTCGGTTTTTAATGCAGTGCCGCCTGAGGGATCAAAGATCACAGCCATTCAATGTTTGTTTTTCTGCCTTGCAGCTTACTTGGAGAGATTTCTCCAGATTCTCTGAATCTTTTGATGATATTATGGACTGTAGATGATGAAATCCCTAAATTCCTTGCAACTGCACATTGAGAAACGTTGTTCTTAAACTGTTGGACTATTTGCTCACGCAGTTATTCACAAAGTGGTGAACCTCGCCCCATCCTTGCTTGTGAACAACTGAGCCGTTCACTTTTTCTCAACTTTCCCAGTCTTTTGTTGCTCCTGTCCCAACTTCTTTGGAACGTGTTTGGAACAGGCATCAAATTCAAAATGAATGAATATTTGCAAAAAACAATAAAGTTTATCCGTCTGAACATTAAATATCTTGTCTTTGTAGTGTATTCAATTGAATATAGGTTGAAAAGGATTTGCAGATCATCATATTCTGTTTTTATTTATATTTTACACAACATCCCAACTTCATTGGAATTGGGGTTGTAATCTTAATGACAATTTGACCTAAAGGCTCATGCATAATTGAAATTAGTGTTAAGTTTGAGTACAGTAAAGCCTAGATCAGGCTCAGGCATAGCACATACGTCTCGATGGCAGTGCAGATTTGGTTGGCGTCCAAGCCTCCTTTGCGCAGAGTGATGGCAAGATTTTTGGCCCGGTTGGGCTCCAGTAGTGAGACTTTGCTAGAAGCTTTGTGAGCCACTTTCATCTTCAGAGTTCCAATATCAGTGGGAGGGGACTGAGCTTTGGTCTTGAACAGCTCTGCAAACACATCCATGTCCAACTCCTGGAGAGAGAAATGTGATGAGAAAAGTGAGATGTAAATAAGAGCAGTACAGTCTTCATTTGAAGGCTTTCAGATCCGTGAACTGCAGTGTAAGGGTCCTTCAGCCCCCAGATGCCTTTGGCCATCAAAGATTATATTAAGTGACCCTTATTAGTCCCACAACGGGGAAATTTCCTTCTGTGCAGTGAAAAACTACATACACACCAGTGAACACACACTAGGGGAGGTGAGCAAACTTGCCCGGAGCGGTGGGCAGCCCTATTCACGGCACCCGGGCAGCATTTGGGGGCATATCCCACTGTTTTAGGATTTATTTATGGCATCTGTCTAGATTTAAGTACCAAAAACACATGTAATTCATTTCTACCTGAAAGATTTTTCAGCCTTTCTTTATCCTATAGTATTGAAAAAGGCTGTTAAGTGTGTATGAGTGGGCTAAACCGTTTAAAAGAAACTGGCTGATATTGCAGCTTAGATTTAATATATGGACTACTTTGGTTACTTTGGAAACTTTGGTTTTCCTTGATATGGGCCCTTTAGGTGAATGGCTTAAATAGAACTTGTAAGAGTCTCTTACCCCTAACACATTGTTGTCATCTAATTCAGTAAAGATGGTTCCAGCAACTTGCTCTGCTTTTAAAGCCTGCCAGTTAAACAGCGGCATCCGATACTTCGTCTGGATTGACTTCTTACCTCTTACACCTAATGCAAACACATTCGAACACAGACAAGTGACAATTTAAAAGAACAGACAATGTATAGTGTCTTAGTATGGTGTTGCAAGACCACAAGCTGCCAGAACAGCTTCAACACACCTCGGCATAGTTTCAACAAGTCTTTGAAACTGTACTGGAGGAATGGAACACAATTCCTGCAGAAAAGATATTCCCTAGTGTTTTGATGATGGTGGTGGTGAGCTGTCCAACGCATCAGTCCAGAATCTTGCATAGGTGTTCAGTTGGGTTGATTATTCTTTATTATTTTTTAAACCGTTTATATTTTTATTTACATCATTTTCATACTCATTAAACCACTCAGTGAGCCCCTATGACCTGTAATTCTGGAAGAGACCACCTTCGGGATAGAAATGGTTTATCATAAGAAGCAGGTGATCAGTCAGAATAATTTTGTACTGATTTGTGGTGACACTTCTCTCTTAGGGGCAAGTGGATCTGCAAATGGTACTATGGACTACTTCATTCAGGCCTATACTATGTTTCCTTTTTGCCACCTTAATCCAAAATCAAGGGCAGCTGAGACTTCTTAGCATGTTATACATGCCACAGAGCATGATAGGATGTTAAATGCTTAATCGTATAATGCAGTACACTGGAACCATGAGCACTCATTGTCTTTCTCTATGCTTTTATTTATTTTTATATATATTTTTTTTCCTTTCATTTGTCATCCATCTGTATGTAAGGAGAGAAATCCATAAGGTAGATACACGCACTGGATATTTAATGTCTCTTGAGGTGTGCAGTTAGATATGGTGAGCATATATTCCATCACCAAAAACTGCAGAAGTTAAACTCACCTGTAGCAAAGGCACCTGAGCCAAGTGGTGGAGGAGGAGGAGGAGGTGGTACATTGCCAGGAGGGGGTGGAGGAGGTGGTGGTGGAGGGGCAGGGACTGGGAGTGGAGGAGGGGCCGGGGGTGGTGGCTGTGATTGTGCCAAGGATGTTGTAGTAGAACCGTCTGGTTCTGTGATCGCATCTACAAAAGAAAACAGAAAAAAAAAAATCACACATGTATACACAGTGTATTCACTGAGAATATTTCATTCATTCACATCTAGGATGTGTTATTTGAGTGTTCCCTTTATTTTTTTGAGCAGTGTATATATATATATATATATATATATATATATATATATATATATATATATATATATAAAATCCTGCTGTTGTCAGAATGCCTTGACATAACTTGAAAGTGCTTGTTGCCCTTTACATTGTGTGTAAATTTCATGATTAATGGTCTAAAAGAAACTGCCCAAAATGACTTGGAAGAAAGTCTGGTCCACTGACTTACATTAAATCTCCACTAAAGTTACCATTTTGGAGATACGAGGTCTTGTTCCGACAACATAAATATATACATATACAGGTATTATTTGTGTGGTAGATCATTCTCAGCATTTCAGTGTCACTGACATGATAGTGGTGTGTTGCACTGGTAAGAATGGGTCATACACAGGAGTGCTGCTGGAGTTTTTGAACACTGTGCTGGTCTATCTTGTCGATGTAAAGTTAAATATCCCATGTATTGCTGCACAGTTTGTGTTAGTTATCCTCTGAACACTGAGGTGAAACCTCCAGGCACTGCTGTGTCTGATCCAATCTTAACAATGCAGCCATAGACTGTATATAAGAGATACAACACTGTGGCGCTGTCATTGCAATGCTGAGAATGATTCTACATGCAAATACTATCTGCTCACTCTGTGATGGTCCTGTAAGGTGCTTTTGTGCTGATGGAAATGATTCCCAGTAATTAGATTTAATTGAGAATTTTTGGTGAATTTTAGAGTTGGAAAACATTGAACCATACAATGGCATCTAAAATATATATATATATATATATATATATATATATATATATTTAAAGCTATTTATCTGGTCAGTAGGCATTTATTAGTTCAGAAAACACTATCAGAATAAATATAAATAAATAAACAATGCACTGTGTGCGAACAATGGAGTTTTATTTATTTATTTATTTATTTTTTCACATATATATATATATATATATATATATAGGGGCCCTATTCTTTTGTTTACACCAGGGCCTAAAAGATTGTAGTTATGCCAGTGGTTTGATATTAACATACAATATTATTGCAAAATGTGAAGAATAAAGAAAAAAAGGAAAGAAAAATAAGGAAAACCACTTGAACATGCATATGCAACACACACGCTTTCAGGTGTGCTCTCACCTGTGTGAGGTAGTTGTGCATTCTCTGTGCTGGCTGTATCGGCAGGTATGATATCGAGGTCTAGTGAGCCAGACGATGATCTCTCCATTCGAATGAGTCCCTGATCCACCAGCTGCTGCACCTTCTGCTCCAACACAGTCAGAGCACTCACTGACCGCTCCCTATCCCTCTCCCTCTCTCTCTCTATCTCTTGTGCTATCTCTCGCTCCCGTTCCCTCTGCTGCAGGCTAGAGACCTGCGCACATGATTCACGAAGACTCTCCTGCAAAAGCACACACAGGAATAGATAACTGCTGTAGTACACTTTAGATGCAGCACTGCCTCTAGGTCACTTTGCACAGTTTTTGTTTTCACGCATACCAGGGCAAGCACTGCCCGAGGCAGGTATTTGTGTTTATTTTAGGTGAGAAAGGCTGTGTTTTTTGGAGTGACTGTGTGTGTGTGTGTGTGTGTGTGTGTGTGTGTGTGTGTGTGTGTGTGTGTGTGAACTGTACCTTTAGTAGCTCCACTTCCTTAGTGGTCTGTATGAGCTGTCTCTCCAGTTCAGACACTTTCTCCATTGCTTCATTCTCACACTCCTCCAACCTACTGCTCAGCTGCAAAAGATGACATGAGATCATGATTCTTTTTCATGACGTTTATGATTTTTTGATCCAAAAACAAAACAAATTACTATGAAAAATACAGCAGGGCTAAGAAAAATTGCCTATTGGGTTGACTTCCAATTTTAATGAAGCATGCAGCTGTTCAGTGTTGCAGAAGTATGGATGACACTCAATGTCTACTACTACAACCAGGGCCTGAGCTGAGGGGGAGATATGAGTGGAAGCTATTACTCCAGTCAAAAAAAAGAAAAGGGAAAAAAGACAAAAGCCGCTCCTTTGAAAAACAACCCCCTTTCCTACTCTTTGGATTAATGTGATTTCACTTAAGATGTCGACATGATATTTTCATTCCATCTAAATGGGACTTTTACACACTATAGGAGTTCCTTAAGTCAAACAAACAAGATCAGTCCAGAGCACACGTGCACCTACAAAAGAGGCCATAATGTTATGTACTTTTCATTGCTTATGCTGTGGAGCGTTTTGTTCAGCCCACACACTCGCAGTCGGGGTTGGCAGGTTCGCAGTGCTCCTGCTACATTGGAGTAGTTAGAAAATGCAGTTGAGAGAGAAAATAATGAGGTTTCTGCTTCTGGTGGGTGGCTTTTAAGCAAACCTTTGGCTGGATTTTTGTTGGACCTGGCAACCCTGCCAGCCATAGGGAATGCTAAAAATACACTATCTATCATTTAAAAAAGGAAAGAAGGTATGATAACCAGCATTAGCCACTAAGAGATGTAAAACTGAAAACTGGAACGAACGTATAATCTTTGAAGATGGTATTAATATTAAGCAACACTGCAACACTATGCTACCCATTCGTAATATTCAAATAAATAAAATGTAATGTAAATGTTAAATAATAAAGAAACACTGGCATCCTGTATCCATCACCCCGCCTCCCCCCCGGGCCCACCCCGAACATTTCTGGTGACACTTTATCTTGAGTGGTCCTTTTAGAATAAACTCTTCTCTCAGCAACATGTCGAAAACATATGAGGCTTAGGATTAGGTTTTGGGTTGAGGTTAAGGTTAGGATTAGTTAATGTATCATCACATGTCTGTGTGTATGTGTGTGCAGGGCCATGGTAGTCATTTTAAAAGTGAGGGGGGCACAGTTGTCAGTAAGTTTACATTAGCCAACTGACTTATTAGTATTTGCTATATGATTTTTATACCAAAACACAATCAGATCTACCTTTTATGTCAAGCCAAATCTGCTAGCCAATTTGATCCAATCTCAAACTTCCACTGACTGTATGTAATGCATTTGGTTCCGCTTACACTGCTTAATTATGATTGGCTGGGTCGCCATTTAGTCCAAAGTATTATCTTAAATGTGTGTTTTTTCATCAGTGATTTGTGATTGCCAGTCATGATTTCAATTCAGGAAATGTGCTGTGTGAATACATGAGAGATGGAATCATCTGACTGTGAGACTATGGGTATTGACCGCCCCCAACCCACATGTTAGCTATATCCTTGTCTGTGGGTTTGTACCTGTGTGTTGTGCTGCTGTACTTCCTCTAGATGTTCCAGCAAGGCATTTTTTGTCTCTGCATCCTCCAGCAAGGCACCAACATCAAAGACATTATCCAGATATGCCTGAATCTGCACCTGCAATCTCTCACTCTCAGTCAGCTTTAAACTCTGAAAACATACATAAAACACCTTTTACCTTCACATCTACAGTACTGCACAAAGGTCAGAGCCCACCCTTCAATTATTTAAGTGCCAGTGCAAATACAAACAGTACAAATGAAACAAAAATGTTATAGTCGATATGTTTTGCTATACAGACATTTTTCCTCCAAATGTCAGCAGGTCCTTTGAATTACAACGTTGTTTAAGGAGCCAAATTACAAATACTTGCTGCACATAAGCTAACACTGCCGTGCATTGACAGACATCATAAAACTGGCAACCTCACCAAAATGCCCCACAACAACTAGCAGGCTTTGTTAAATATGATAGTTAAGGCTAACAGTAGTAGGCTAGAATTTGAGTAGCTGGTGTTGGTATATAATAGTGCTGAAGTAAAGCAGTAGACTTACTTACACACGTTTTCATGTCAGTGCGTAGGAGCATTAGCTTGCTTATAGCATGTCTGTATCATTATTCATATTTTGACAGCTAAACAACCTCATAATGCAAAATATCCAAAGACACTCTTATATGTACACAGAACAAAATGTATCTAGTTGCAAAAGTACAGGACTACTACATTCACTACGTGGCATGCTGGAGAATAATTTCAAACTTAAATAATTAAATTTAAATTAAATAAACGAAGGGTGGTCACTGACATTTCCACAGTGCCAAATATATTAAACTTACTCGCTTCTGTTCTCTGTATTTTTAAAAACCCACTTTTCAATAGGAAAAAGTAACACAGAATAAAGCTGTTTTTTTGCAGGTTAAGGGTAGAGCGGAGTTATGAATATGGAAATATCCCACAAAGACTTGAGCATATGTGCGTGTATGTGAGTGTCTGTGAATTTCCTTACCTCCAGGTAATCGTCCAGCCCCAGCTGTGTGAACTCATACTGTAGATGAACCCTGAAGTTCATGTTCTCTACTGAATGCACCACAATATTGATGAACTGCATACATGCCACCTAGTGGATAGACAGAATCAAATACTTCACATTGGTAAATGATGTTTTGTACATTTTCTAAGTGAAAACAAGTTAACACATCCTCTACATAGAACAGACTTATGCACATTTTAATGTGCAGTAACTGTTTCTTTGCTGATGTTAACAATTTGAAAAAAAAAAAAAAAATATATATATATATGGCCTGTACAGAAAAGTTATGGTATATTTATTATGTAAAGTTTTATTTTTTAGTGTAAATAAAAATTGTGCACTGAAATCTGCCGTATTAAGTATGCTTACAGCAGAGGATTCATTTCTATTTTTTTTGTTACCTTATTTTCAGAAAATCAAGAAACCATGTTGTCTCCAAACTTTTTCAGTCTGTGTAATCCAGCTCTATCATGCTTGCCTCATTATGAAGTCCTTCATGAGGTTATAGCCAGAGTTTTCCTCAAATGTAATCCATCAACCAAGACAAGTTGGGTATCTGAAGTTTGCTTCTTTAGTTTTGCACTGGAACTACAAGGTTTAACAAGTGTTGTGGTTAATTCTAATTCTGCTATATGTTTATTCTGTCTATCAGAATAGACATTCTGTATCTAACGGCCTGATCCTCTTAGGCCATCTGAGAATGTTCTGTCCTATTCTGTGCCTCTCTATCACGGGTACATAACCTTGATACATAGGGGTGGAGGACTGTTTGGGCCAGTTGAGGGAGATAACACTTTGTACAATTGTTTGCTCTCGCTCTCTGTGGGAGAAGGAACCGAATTGGGGATCTGGTGATAAATAAATCTAACCTTCTCCTCAAAAGTGCAGGACTCCGTCTAGTTAATTCTCAATACCTTCTACAACAAGCCAACACAAGTAATGATAGTTAATAAATAATGCTAGCTTATACCTCACCAATTACATTCTGAGAAAACTGCATGTCTAATTCATCCCACACTCACCTTGAACAACGTAAAATGATTACATATATTGTATTATAGAGACATGGATTTCGACACTGCCACACTCTAAACATGCTGCACAGCAGAAACAGTAGATGCAGCCTTATTGATGCATGATTTTTACTCTGTACTGATGTTAATTGTTGCTTCTATTCCTGGTTAAATAAACCAAAGAAACAAACTTTAGACACTATACATGTCTTGGCTGATAAACTACTAGCAACAGAATATTTAAATGCGGAGTGCAGAGGGACTCCAGCAGCATAATTGAGAAACACTGGTGTAGTGTTTCTTACCATAAAGTCGATGTTACTGTCTTCATTACGAAAATAGTCCATCAACTTGTCAAATCGGCACTTTTCACCACATACCTAGAAAAAAAGGATTTCACCTTATATTACAAACAGTATTTAGCTCAAACAAAACTGCCCATGCTAATGTTATTCAAGTCACTTCAAAAACACTTTGATAAGTTTGATAAGATAACTAGCATGTACTTTACTGCCTACTTTATTAGAAACACCTATGTTGTTCTTTGACTTACTTTCTACTTACTTTCTCCACCTACCTTTTAGCTTCACTGTATAAGTGCATATTTACAAACTGTAAGACCATCTACCTCATTCATCACTGACCAGTGGGCCACTGTCAGCCAGATATTTGAGTGGTGGACCATTCCCAACATTGCAGTGCTACTCATGACATCAACTGCACTATCATAGATAGACACAGGGGGGCAGCACAACTCATATGAATAAGATATTTCAGAACATGTACTCCAGTTCTTCATAACTCAGGATACATAACTTACTGTTACAGGAACCACGCAGGGTCATAAGGTCACAAACAGTTGCCCTTAGCTACATTAATAATATTCTGTATACATTCACAATTGACAAACAATATAGTTAGGTAGGTAGTCAGCTAGGTTCTGTAGTGAGGACTCTGGTAGAATTCTTTCTTCTCTTTTCTTAATTGTCATGAAAAGTTGATAGAGAACTCAAAACTGACTGGACAGGAGAGTTTCCGGTTGCATAATAGAGAGAAAAAAACAGGCATTGTAAGTGCCTGCAGGCAAGGGCAAACTTTAAACTTACTCTGATAAACAATTATTAGCGTGTCTGGTATTTTGTCATGCCAGTGACAGATCAGAGACTAAAGACATCCCTGTTCAGAGTCCTGAATAATGTAAAAGTCAGTCTGCCACTCCATGCCCAAACAATACCTATGTCACCACCATGTGACACCAGAAACCCAGCACACACCATCAGATACACACACACATGGACAGAGAACATACAGTCATTCTTCATCTGTCTCCTAAACAGCTGAACTGCAGAGCTACTGGGTCATTACAATCCAGAGGAAAAAGTTGATTAGCATCAGTAGAGTGCATGTGTGTGTGAGTGTTTGCGCACGTGCGACAACACGGCAGTATGCATGTGTGTGTGTGTGTGTGTGTGTGTGAGATAACATCTCTGAGCATGCAGTACGTGGTGAATTAGAGCTCAGTGTCTAAATATTTGATTACATTGTGTTCATTGTTGAGCTGATGGTCATGAGGATCACATTACCAGCCTTTAAAACCAGCACTGACAGCCAGCAGTGCCGCTCACTGTATCCCACACTTACACCCACACAAGCACTGCTACTAAACCTTTTAACACGTCTAGTGCTCTAAATCAGTAAGACCAACAATGACTCAAAGGCTGAGGAATCTGACCTGCTTGGTACTTGTTACATGTTTCTGCACAGGTTCTTAACCCTGGTCCTGGAGTCCCCCATGCACCGCACATTGTAGTGTTAGTGGCTCCCAACACAACAACTTCAAGTCATGAAGGGCTGATTACTTGGATTAGTTGTGTTGGGACCCAGCAACACTTAAAAATGTGCAGGGTAGGGGGTACTCCAGGACCAGGGCTGTGAACCCTTGTAATACTGAAACTGCAGGTGGAGACATCTTTAAGAGCGATTCCTCAAAATTGAAGTCTGATTTTCAAGATGTATGAACAGTCAGAGTGGTTTGATATGAAATATTTAGTTCTAGAGAAACTTATAGAGTCAGAATTGTTCACAGTGGTAGCGACCAAATGTCAATGTCAAATGTCACCTCAAACATTACATAAAACGGTTATGAATATAGTTCCGGATGCCTGAGGCATTGTTTTATGATGGTTCAGAGATAAGGTTTTAACCTTTAAAAGTATTTTTTAAATGCTTGTACAAATAATGGTACATACAAAACTATTTTTTCAGATTTATGTCTATTTCATCATCATCAACATTTAAAATACCTATATATACAGGGTGAGTCAAAAGTCACAGAACAGGTTTTATTCTATTTTATTTATTATTTTATTATTGACTTGATCTCTGGGGTTATCTCAGAAAAATTGTGTATGCTGAGAAAATCTGACAATCTAACAAACACCGCCTTCAGCACTGCATCGTGGATGCTTGTGACAGCATAAAAAATAAAATAAAATAAAACGGAGTCCTGTGACTTTTGACTCACCCTGTGCGTGTATGTATGTATGTATGCTAACATTCACTGAAACTAAAAGAGAGCAGGCAAAGCTAAATCAGGGAAAGTTAAAGCATTGTGCTTCACAATCTAATTCTAAAGCTACATTTTTGAACTACGAGCAACACTACTTTTGAACAACACTACTTTTGTCATGTACACATATGCATCACATATTTTTGAACATAGCACAATATACACATTCTCATAAAAGATGTTCTTCCCTGCCTAACCTTTGTCTGTGAAGCACTTTGTGTCTACGATTTGAAAAGGTGACAGAGTTTGATACAGTGTAAATAATTCATTTAGAGTTCATGCTCAAGGTCAGCTTCCAGTGTTATTGTCTCATTTGAATGATGGGGTAGCATGGCAGAAGTTTCTAGGTCATGCTCCAATGCTGGGCTTAAGCAAATAGTAAAAAAGATTAAATTACAGCACAGTCATCTTCATGAGTAACAAGTCTCAAGAGCTGGGACGGGGACGCAAATACCTCCAGAAGTCAGTAAGTCAAATTTCATTTTACAATTGTGGTCCTGGCTCCACCACAGAAAGTATTAGAATGGAATGCAATGGAATGAGGAAATCATGGTAACTAACATGAGATTCTACCTTCTTTTACTAAGTGGCTCCACCTACCTCCACTATATATCTACACAATTACTGTAGCCCATCTGTTGTGTATTAATGGTTAGCTGTTTTCTACTCCATTCATCACGGGTCAATTTCTGACTGACCTGATGTTATTTATATGATAAATTAGTAGACCAATCACCATCACTACTGAGGCCTCAGAACGAACAATGCAGTGATTAGGAGTTCTGTTTAGCAAGCAGTACACACTAAACCATATAAACTCAATCCTCAACACCAGTTGTATTGAAACATCATTTCCGTTTGAAATATAGTGCTGGTTTTAGGTTAGCTAGTCTTAGATCATCAAGCTCAAGTGTTCTGAGTTGCTCCAATGGCCAAGCTGATGGTCAGCATAGCTGGGCTCTTAATCCCAAAGAAATTTAAGATTAGGGAAAGTATTCATTTCTGCCTTTTAATCCACTGTTCACCTTTACTAATGTTATTTTCTCAGTGTTGCCATTGCATTTATTTTGATTCCTAAAGAACATGATCTTACAGAGATGAAATTTTATTATTTGTCACATCACAAACTAATAAGTCCTCAATGTAACTGATCTGAATTCCACTTTGATTGTTTGCACATACTATCACAACACTTCCAATAGCGAACATAGTGATAGACAACAAAGACAAAATTCTGCATTTTGATACATTTTTCCCTGACCAACATGCTGTAATAAGGTAAAAATGTCAAAATATCTGAATATGTTGCTGATTATGCTATTAGAGAATATAGATCTTAAGGCCTTCTCCGACATCCTAGCCTTTTGGCCTAGCTTTATTTGTCATAGTCCAAAAATATATGTATCATGAGGGCTAAAGTAAATCATCACAACCCTTACATTGCCTTTGTGTTTGTGTTGGAGAAAGATATTATGGCATTACTTGAACTAAAATTACCTCAGTCTCCCCTTACCTCTGTGCATGTGTGTGTTTGGGGGGATGGTATGAGTTTGAAAGTGTATAATAGTGTCCTATACGCATGGTCAGCTGCCCCTTTACTCTGTTCAAATGGCGTCTTAGTTTTCAGGAAGGGTTAAAAAGAGAGAGAGGAATTTGAGGGCCACACCCCATCCACTGTTTTATCTTCCTGATGGACAACTGGTTAGACAGCAGCTGCTCTTGGTTTTAAGTGTGAGTGTGCATGTGTGTGTGTGTGTGTGTGTGTGTGTGTGTGTGTGTGTGTGTGTGTGTGTGTGTGTGTGCATGTGTGTGTGTGTGTGTGTGTGTGTGTGTGCGCGCATGTGTTTCAGGTGAGCCGGAAACATTTTGAGCTGGTTACTGTGGGTTTACATACATGTTACACAGTCCACACATATAAACAGGCAAAAATAATGCTCTGTCATACAGTAAACACTGCAGTCATGTCTATGTTTGTAGACATTTACAAATGACCTCAAGTGGTACAAAATCGAGTGGATAATTGTGAAGTGGTCAGCTGTGTAGAGTAGGTAAAGATTAGTTAGTTTGAATGCACTGCAGTGATATGAATCTGGGGCTGGTTGACACAACAGGCAGTGTTCTACAGAGTGTAGTACAACCAGAATTCCAATGAAGTTGGTACGTTGTGTAAAACATAAATAAAAACAGAATACGATGATTTGCAAATGCTTTTCAACCTATATTCAATTGAATACACTACAAAGACAAGATATTTAATATTCAAACGGATAAACTTTATTGTTTTTTGCAAATATTCACTCATTTTGAATTTGATGCCTGCAACACCTTCCAAAGAAGTTGGGACAGGGGCATGTTTACCACTGTGTTACATCACCTTTTCTTTTAACAACACTCAATAAGTGTTTGGGAACTGAGGACACTAATTGTTGAAGCTTTGTAGGTGGAATTCTTTCCCACTCTTTCTTGATGTACAAATTCAGTTGCTCAACAGTCCGGGGTCTCCGTTGTCGTATTTTGCACTTCATAATGCGCCACACATTTTCAATGGGAGACAGGTCTGGACTGCAGGCTCTTTTACTACGAAGCCACGCTGTTGTAACACGTGCAGAATGTGGCTTGGCATTGTCTTGCTGAAATAAGCAAGACGTCCCTGAAAAAGACGTTGCTCGGATGGCAGCATATGTTGCTCCAAAACCTGTATGTACCTTTCAGAATTAATGGTGCCTTCACAGATGTGCAAGTTACCCATGCCATAGGCACCAACACACCCCCACACCATCAGAGATGCTGGCTTTTGAACTTTGTGCTGATGACAATCCGGACAGTCCTTTTCCTCTTTGGCCCGGAGGATGCGGCGTCCACAATTTTCTCGTCAGACCACAGGACACTAATCCACTTTGCATTAGTCCATCTCAGATGAGCTCAGGCCCAGAGAAGCCGGCAGCATTTCTGGGTGTTGTTGATATATGGCTTTTACTTTGCATGGCAGAGTTTTAACTTGCACTTGTAGATGGAGCGACGAACTGTGTTCACTGACAGTGGTTTTCTGAAGTGTTCCTGAGCCCATGTGGTAATATCCATTACAGAATGATGTCGGTTTTTAATGCAGTGCCGCCTGAGGGATCTGTTTCCAAATAACCTGTTCACCTGTGGAATGTCTTTAACAGGGTTTTTTTGAGCATTCCTCAACGTTCCTAGTCTTTTGTTGCCCCTGTCGAAACTTCTTTGGAACGTGTTGCAGGCGTCAAATTTAAAATGAGTGAATATTGGCAAAAAACAATAAAGTTTATCCGTTTGAACAGTAAATATCTTGTCTTTGTAGTGTATTTAATTGAATATAGGTTGAAAAGGATTTTCAAATCATCCTATTCTGTTTTTATTTATGTTTTACAAAATGTCACAACTTTCAATGGAATTGGGGTTGTACATTTTGTACAGTCTTTTGTACACCAGCGTAGCAAACGTCATGTGTGAGTCATATAAAGAGCAATAGTAGTGGCAAAGAGCAGAAAAACCAATGTGGAGCTGAGAAGGCAAGAATGCACCTGAGGAGGATACAGTAAAAAAAAAAAACACTATCCATCCATGCCAGGATGCTGGAAAAAGCTGTTAGCTAACCTAATGTAAACGCAGTGGGTGACTAGCCTTTCTCTGCTAACTTAACAAAGATAAAGTACATAATATATTTCTTACCTCTTTGAAGTTGTTGAAAGCTGAGATAATTATTTCGTGACCTCCTCGGACTAAACACACAGCAGCCAACAGCTCCAGGACCAAGGCTTTAGTTCTAAATAAAGAGTGTATGCAGAGTTGTCTTTTCATCAGAAACACCTACCATATACCTGAACTGAACACCCCCTATTTCTACACTCATCGTCCATTTTATCAGTTCCACTTACGATATAGAAGCACTTTGTAGTTCTACAATTACAGACTGTAATCCATCTATTGCTCTGCATGCTTTGTTATCCCCCTTTCACCCTGTTTGTCAATTATCAGGACCACCAGAGAGCATTATTTGGGTGGTAGATCATTCTCAGCAATGCAGTGACATGTGGTGATGTCGTGTTATTGTGTGTTGTGCTGGTATGTGTGGATCAGAACTACCACCATAATATCAAAAATATCCAGCCAACAGTGTCCTGTGGGCAGTTTCCTGTGACCACTAATGACGTACTAAAAAGACATAAACATGAAACAGCAGTTGAGCTATTGTCACTGACTTTACATGTACAAGGTGGACCAACAAGGTAGGAGTATCTACTCCAGGACCATTGATTTGTCTGATCCACTCATACCAGTGCAACACACTAACACACCACTGTCAGTCTCACTGCACACACACACACACACACACACACACACAAAATTCTTACCTGGCACTGTTGTTGTTCAGGCTTAGGGTAATCTCATTCACACACTGTGGATGGCTCATCACTTGATTAAACCCTGACTGAGATAGAGAGAGAAGAAGAGACAAGACATAATTATTCACAGATTTATTTTGTACAGTGTCTTACAGAATGATTGGCAGTTGGTAAGAAGAGAAAATGCTGTTGTTGTGGTCTGGCACAGGAAACATGAAATCATTTTTTGAAATAGATTTTGAAGAGTTTAATGTGATATTTACACTGTCAAAGTTTCAAAACTGTCCCCTCCCAAACAGTCAAAAACTAATTTACTACTTTGAATTTACTGTTTTTGTAATGCTATGAAAAAACAAACCAATCTGGTCTATTTCGCCTACAGCAGTTTAGCTCTGTACACTTGTGCTGAAGCTGTAAGGAGTGTTTCAGCCTGGACTGCTTTTTAATTGAAACACAATACAGTACAACCAATCAGAACAGAAGTCATTTACACATATCCATCACAAAAGCACAGCAGCAAAACAGCCTGTTTAGTTCTAAGGAATAAAGAACAATTAAAAATGTTCATGTAGAAATGAAGTATAACAAGAAAAAAAATCATATTGGCCTGCTAAGAGATCCAGGACTAGGCTTAATCCCTACCTATGGTCATGCCCTATAAAATGCAAACATCACACAAGTAGCAGAAGATGATAATTTCAGACTTCCTTCAGACTTAGGCGTGGTTTAAACAGAAGCAGACTGGTGATATATGATAAGTACACTTTGTTCATAAGAATTTCTAGGAGTGTGAGTAAATGTGTATGAAGTGAAACCAATTTGCTCATATTTAGCAAAAGTACCAGTAATTCTGGAGGGCACTGTCATTCAACTGACCAGAAGAGAAGAGAATAAAGTGAGAACATCTGTGAGGTTGTGAGTGTTTGAAAGTGCATGTGTTTTGTACCTGGTAGTTCATGATGGCCCTCAGACACATGATGCAGAGATGTAGATGATCCTTCTGGCTGAGCAGACGTGAGTTCCTCTGAGCCTTCCTGTAGTGGAAAGAGTTCAGCCTGCAAACGTCACACATGTGGAGAGAAAGGAAAGGAAAACGCACACAAACACACCATTTATTCACCCATCATCAGCGCTGATCATACAGCATGTGATCAGTGGGGGCTTCAGATGGAAATGAGAAAATGGAGAAAAGGAGAAAAGGGGAATATGTAGGAGTTGTGGGTTATCAGACTAATGCAGTATTCCAGCTGGATTTTTTGTGATGTCATTTAAGGATCTGGAGTGTAACTCCCTCAAATACACACTAATATCTCAGATGTTCACGTTAGCATTATGTGACATGCGCCACAAAATGTCTGCTATCAGGTTTCATAATGAACGTGGGGTGGATTTGATGAGAACTACTGTTACTGATGGAGCTCTGGGTTGAGTCAAGCCCAAAAGACCGTTCACTCCATGTTCATTACTGGTTACTGACTACAAAACAACTACACACTGCATTCTGGATTAAAGTAGCTCTCATTTGCAGTCACAGATAAAACTAAACCAGCAAGATATGGGCTTAAGGCTTTATTTCCCTACTCCAGTCTGGCAACCCACTTGTACTGGACAGTTTTGTGTTTTCCCTGCTCTGACATACCCCTTGTAATGCCCTTTTTTATCATCAGCAAATTATTTCACTCAGGTGCAAGGAAAACACAGCCATGTACTACGAGTGGACTAAAGAATGTTGGAAACATATACACCACAAAACATGCAGGTTTTTCAGCATGCATCAGCAGAAAGACATGGGTGTGTATCTGAACGTAAATCACTTGCAGAGTTACAGCATTTGCCCACAAAATCCAACACTTTTTTCATTTATGATGAAAGACATTCCAGAATCATCTGCGTTCTCATGAAAAGACAAATAACTTCATACATCCTAGTAGTTCCAGTGAAGATTGCCTAACAATTGTTTTCATTTTGAAAAGCAAAGAAGAGAATGTACACATGTTGTGATGTTATAGTCTATTTAGCAACTGCATCAGTTAGGCCTATACTAGACACTGACAGTTATAAAAGGTAAAATATATTATGATCACATCATGTGCCTGTTTTTATTCCACAGATCATTTTGAGATGTGTCCAGATGTGACTCACAACATCCAATTGTAGCTCATTCATACGCTAAGATCTTTTGAATAAGATTGTTTAACTAATATCTTTTAAAAGATAAATGGGCCCTCATTTAAAAAAATACCTTTAGTGAATTAAAAAAATTAATGTTGTAATTTGCTTATTGCTTATTTCTGTAAGTCAACTAAGTTGGTGCTCTAATGTAGGCTAATGAATGAAGATTTTGGCATTCAGTGGCATGTGTTTGTTGAGAATTTGTCATACAAACAGTAATAAAGTTTTCATCCATAATTAAGCAGGCTGCACGCAAAAGCCTTTACAGAGAGAAAGTCCATGTAAATTAGAAGAAAACCAGTTCAGCTCTATCACAAGGATTTGGTGCACATTACAATCATACATCTCACTGTCACCTACAGGCACAGGAATGCAACTTGTTCTGCAGCCTCCACCCTTGAGGAGTATGTTCATTCACACAGAGCTATGAGGTTGAAATGTATGGCATTTTAAATGTTAATATAATGACTGTTATTCACTAAAGTTGCATACAGTCAATTTTGAGCATAGTTAATAGTTAAGAACTTTAAAAAAAATGCTTGTTTTATGGTTGATTCATTATCCGTATCATCTATTATACCAATAATAAGAATAAACATAGAAAATAACAATAATTTGTTCACATGGCAGTACAACACAAAAGCACATGTACTTATTTTACATGCACACTGGTATAAAACAGCATCTTATACACTACAATAAGACAGCATTTCAATCCATTATTGCAGGAAAGATTTTGTCTTTAAAAAACTTTGACATTTGTTTATTTCACATTTTATTCTTTCAAGCCGTCTTAATTACAAAACTATAAAGGGTATTCATTGCACTCACTGCGCAACCTCAAACTCTGTCTATGAGGGCAGCCATTGGCTCACAAGCTACTGAAGTCTATCATGTATTTGGCTCCCTACTGAAACCTCTGCATGATTTAGGGTGTGTTGTGTAATTCATTTTTAAACGAGGCGCTGGTAGGCTGGTACTTGATTTCACGCACTGAAGCTGATTTACTGTTTGCGTTCAGATTTGTGCTTGTTTGAAAGTCTTACAAAAGTTTTGTTAATCAGACACAGAATAGTCCACACATCATTAAAGGTGGTCGCATGTGCACAGCCTCGGTGAATAAGGGTCAATGTGTTTTACTGTGTGAAAGTTCTCTGCGTCTGTGGCACACACATTTACGAGTAACTTTCTCTGGTTCTGAGTTGAGTCTCGAGCCACTAGGGTGTAAGTGGAGTGTTGAGTTCTGGGTCTGTAGTAGAAAGCAGTTGTTAAGTCTTGTTATTAACTGTAAGCTTTACATTTTACAAAAATAAACCACTAATAAAAACCTATTACTACCACACTAACCACTACTACATGCATGCTATCTAACTAGTGTAATAGCGAATCCAGCTGAAGTTTAGCTGAAGCTTAGGTTTAGAATGATCAAAACCTCAGCTAGATTAGCTGACAACTTCTGAAATAGCTTCTGTGCTTGCCTGTTTCCTTTAAATATCATATTTACTGAATGTAGCACTTTGTTCTGTCCTTTTACACTCAATGCTTTTCTACAGGGTGAGTCAAAAGTCACAGGACACATTTTATTTTATTTTTTATTTTATTATCGACTTTTATCTCTGGGGTCATCTCAAACCACTTATGTATGCTGAGAAAATCTGCAACAAACACCTCCTTCAGCACCGCATCATGGAGGCTTGTGACAGCATAAAAAATAAAATAAAATAAAATGTGTCCTGTGACTTTTGACTCACCCTTTATAATGAAAGGCTCATCATTTGAAGCTGCATTGAACCTGATGTTACTGTGAGCTATTGGAGACTGGCATTGGAGTAATGACAGTAGTGAAATTAAGTCACAAATATAATGTGGAAACTTAGGGTTTTATTCATTTACCCCATTAAGGATGGCAGTCCTAATTTAATCAGTTTTGTTTGTGTTTTTCTTTGGTGTGGGATGCCTGATGTCAGTGTGATTCTCTGAGTAAACTAATCATTTAGTCTCACAACTCTGAAGACATCCTGTAGTCCTGCTGAGTTTGTGATAGGACCAGCATGATAGAAAACGCACACACACACACACACACACACACACACACACACACACACACACATATGCTCATACAGACAGGAGCATCCCTGTACAGCACTAGAACATGCAGTGAGGGACTGACCGTGAAGTGAAGGAACGGTTAGAGCGTGAAGAATTGTGGGTAGGGGAGTTTGTGGCACTGGAGGTCAAATCTTCCGCTGATTTGTCTTCAAAGCTGCTATTATCAGTGCTGTCCAGATCATACCTGCAAACACATAGAAATACAAAAAATAGACAATGTACATTCAACAGCTGCTTTATTAGAAACCCCTACCCTGTAGCGCCACCTTGCTGGTGTACAGTAAGAGACTGTAGCTCATTAGTTGATGCCCAAATGCTGTCCTCTAAACCTTCATCAATGACCAGTTTCTGACTGGGTACTGTTCATAGGTACGCTCAGCTGGATATTTTTGGGAGTTGGATCATGTGTAACCTTCCAACTGCACCATACACACATGCTTCCTACTGCTGTATACTTTTAATCTACTTCAGCAGAAACAGCAGTTGCCAGTCACTAAAATGGGGAGTTTGGGAATTTTCAAGTTGTTGTATTCTGTGTTTAATTACAGTTTTATTTACAGTAGATAAAGACACTATTCCTGCAGCAAGTTCTGCACAAAATGTTTAAAAACACCTGGACATTTAGTCAATTTTTCCATTTCATCAGTTGAGCAAAGACTCCATGTTGTCATGTTGGACCTGTTGGGAAGTCATGGGCTGGAAGTTAGGGAAGTAGCCTTATGACCAGAAGGTCGCAGGTGTGATCCCCTGAGCTCACAGTACGTGACTGAAATGCCCTTGAGCAATGTATCTAATGCCCAACTGCTCCCTGGGCTCTGTGGATAGGACTGCCCTCCAGTCTGGGCAAGTGTGCTCACTGCCCCTAGTGTGTGTGCATTCACTACTGTGTATGTGGTGTTTCACTGCATGGATTGGCTAAAATGCGAGGTGAATTTTCCCCCTTTTAGGGACTAATAAAGGTCACTTAACTTAATGTAGTGATTTTGGTTTCCTCAGCTGTAATGCACATTTTCTCTCACAGTAGTCTTCATTCCAGTCTCTACAGACAGCTGGAGGAGTGGTGGAGTAAGCAACGCTTATCCAGATATTTTATAACTTAAATGTGAAACTCTGAATGCAGCCTTTAAGTTCACCTCATATAGTTCTGCTATTAAAGCAGTCAAAAATCTAGGTATCACTCTACTGATTGATACATACGGGACAGCGCGCTGGGCAAAAGACAGGTAATCAACAAGAACGTCCAATCCCTTATTCTCTTCATTCAGAAACTCTTGAGCCCAGCTAGAGAGAGAGAGAGAGAGAGAGAGAGACAGAGAGTCAGGTAGACAGGTAGAGTCTTTTGACAACATAATTTCCATTGTAATTATCAGCTGGTGATGACATTTCAGACATTTCTGAAAAAGATCCTTATCAACTCTCTGGTGAAACAAGACCGACATTTTACTGGAAACACCCAAAACGCCCACAACCTTGGAACCTCGGAACTTCTACAGCTTTGAGCCTACATGCCTTGTCACTCCCTGCCTGCTAATGCCTAATCACTCTCACAGGAAACACAGAAACAAATGGGCAGAACTGATTAAGATGTCGAGCTTTTAATTTCTTGTTATTAGAGGGTAATTAAACCTTATTTAGATTCCTGTGTTGGTTTGTGGTGTTGCTACTGTATTTGTTTTCCTCCATATATAAGCTACAGAGTGCAAAGGCTCACAGTAGCCCCTGTTTGTTGACTAACGTGTTGGTTCCATACATGTATCTGTAAGGAATTCCCCACTGTTGCTCTTCCCTCTACCGTTTCTACTCCTGTCTTTGTTTCACCAACCATCTTTCTGGTTTGCTCCTTAGTCCAACCTTTCCATTCCGTGTTCCGTAGCTGTCTGGTTAATCTGTGTGTATATGTGACCCTCTTTCATTTTTTCACTGTTCCTGGATCAATCCTTGCATGTTCATGTGGATTGCAAGGCTCTAATCATGTGCGTATTTTGTTATCTTAACTTGGCTCTTCATGTGGTTATTCATTCTGTCCCTTTGGTTTTCACTTTTGGTTTATTACAAATGTTTTGCTTGAATTTTAACCTTATCTAGCCCTCATCGATCTTTCACTGTGTTAAAACCACTAAAAATCTCAAGGATGTCATTTTTAGTGATGGGTGCTAGGGTCCAGACACCTTCCTTTATTGCTTATCACTAACCCAGCTGTTCATCTATAATAATGTGATATTTGTGTTTGAACCACACCTTGAAGCAATATTTCAGAACATCTGTGCTTCTAAAACTTGGCACAGCATTTAAAAGTAAGTATCAAGTTTCCCATCATTGCTGTTTTGGGAAATACTTTGGGAAAAGTATTGTCTTGGCAATACTTTTAGTGTCAAAACCATTCCCAGTCCCAAACTTCTTTTAGTGTTAAGGCCAGTGCCAGTCTCATACTGTGCCCTAAGCCCTGCAGTGCTCCTCAAAGTCCACATGCTTTTTTAAATGAGCCACTTGTGGCTCTATTCAGATTGCAAGCATATAGCATCTCCATGGCAGGTTAAATCAATGAACAAATGGAATTGTATCCATGTTGGCCACACTGTAAAATCATCTACTCTGACTGGTCCTCACCTGAACCTTAAGCATTTGTAGATGACAGGCTGCATTGCTGTGCTCCTTGCAGAATGCTGCTGTAATGATGCATACAGTGTGCTTCTCAGCAATGTGAAATGAACACCCTCCAGCTTTTGAATCTTTGCACGCTATGGACTGCAGGATTGTGAACATGCTTTTTAGGACTGGCCTTATCTGTGCACTTGCTTGCATGAACATAAACGTGAAAAACTGTGTCCTCAGTAGGGATGGAGATTTCTGTCAAATTTTATATTTGATTTTTTACCGCATTATTCAAATAAAATCAACAAATATGATAAAACATGCTGTGGAATACACTATGCTATTTATGACTGCACAGATGTAGTTGGCATGCACAAGTAGGCTCTTGGTAGCTGGGCTATTTGCTCTCATTCATTTTCCACCATATCAAGGCATCTATGTGATGAAGCAGGCAGATGTCTTCACAGTAGTGGTGAAATTCTGCTTGACACAATTCTGTTGTTTTTGTGTTGGAATCTTCACTGAACAGGACTGCTATGGTAGACACATTGTCATTTTGTAGTTTCTTGGCTACTGCTTCACTTGTTTTGCTTGGGGTTTTGCTTGGGTGCAGAGGTCTGGTCCACATTAGCACAGCTGAAGGTCTAGCACGTTTGTTTCTACGGTGAGTTTATATCTGTATTAAACCTCAGATATTCATGCTTTGGGTTGAGAAATGACTACAGACTAGAGCTTTCAGTACTCTCTGATAGAGTACAGAGTGCAAACAAATAACACTAAAGAAAGCTAATTTGAATGTAATTGAACACCCCAATTCACTAATAGATTTTCTGAACTTTTGTGACATGTTTGAATATTCAAAGCTACAAAAGAATATTCTGTCTCATTATAGTAGTTTGAAAACATGAAGTGGCAGGATCCACTCAAACTTAAGGCCCAGTTTGGATTCTGGTTGGCTGTGGTAAGCTTACTTCCAGTGCTTATGGTCAACTCAGCCCTGATGTTTCACATAATGTCCTTCTGTATGTATGAATGTGCATGTGTGTGCCCTTACCCAATGTGATTGGTTCTTAAGGATATCTCCAGCTCTCTCAAGACTTGTGTGGCCTCTTGGACACGTCGCTTGAACTGATATATAGTTACAGAGGACAATTAACACTTTCTTTTCTCTCTCATGCCCCACACACACTTTTAAAACTGTCACAAATAGCTTAAAAACAATTATGTCTCCTCTCTCTGCCTTTCTCACTCTCTCTTATTCACACTCACCTTCCTGCTGCCCCCCTGCTCAATGAAGCTCTTAAGTTTCTGCAGGTACGCTGACGGAGGATTTTTCACCTGAAAACGCTCCTGGGGAGAGAACACACACAGCAGGCTGCTCAGCTTGATTAGGCAGAAAATACAGTGAGTGAGAAAGTGTGTATGTGGGAGTCTGGAGGGTTGAGGGAGGTAAGGAATAAAACACTGCAATTACTGAAACAGTACACGTACACACTGATATCTCAAAAACAAAATCTCTCTATTTCTCCCCCTCATCCATGACAATACCGAAAAGGAAAGAGTGCTGTTAGCCTTTTCTGGCATTGATGTTTTATTGTATACACAGGCAATTTTGCTATTTATGGTTTCAAGTTTAATCATAAACTTAATTCATCATTTTGACTTGGGTTTCCACAGCTAACACAACATTAATGGCTGCATTGACAGATTAGATGCATAGAGCACCAAGCCCTGTCAAATTGTTGAACAGTAGTATACTCTTCTAACCATGGTCTCACGCTTGTAGAGTGACTTAACCATTCTGATACAAAGCCGAAGCACATACAGTATGTGCATAGCTCAAAAACTATTGTACCCTTAAATAACTAACCTGTAAAATACAACCCCAATTCCAATGAAGTTGGGACGTTGTGTAGAACATAAATAAAAACAGAATACAATGATTTGCAAATCCTTTTCAACCTAAATTCAATTGAATACACTACAAAGATAAGATATTTAATGTTCAAACGGATAAACTTTATTGTTTTTTGCAAATATTCACTCATTTTTGAATTTGATGCCTGCAACACATTCCAAAGAAGTTGGGACAGGGGCAACAAATGACAGGGAAAGTTGAGGAATGCTAAAAAAAAACACCTGTTTGGAACATTCCCAGGTGAACAGGTTAATCGGAAACAGGTGAGTCTCATGACTGGGTATACAGGGAGCAATCCTGAAAGGCTCAGTCATTCACAAGCAAGGATCACCACTTTGTGAACAACTGCGTGAGCAAAAAGTCCAACAGTTTAAGAACAACATTTCTCAATGTGCAATTGTAAGGAATTTAGGGATTTCATCATCTACAGTGTATAATATCATCAAAAGATTCAGAGAATCTGGAGAAATCTCTGTTACTAAGCGGCAAGGCAGAAAACCAACATTGAATGCCCGTGACCTTCGAACCCTCAGGCGGCACTGCATTAAAAACCAACATCATTCTGTAATGGATATTACCACATGGCTCAGGAACACTTCAGAAAACCATTGTCAGTGAACACAGTTCGTCACTCCATCTACAAGTGCAAGTTAAAACTCTGCCATGCAAAGCGAAAGCTGTATATCAACAACACCCAGAAACGCCGTCAGCTTCTCTGGGCCTGAGCTCATCTGAGATGGACTGACGCAAAGTAGAAAAGTGTCCTGTGGTCTGACGAGTCCACATTTCAAATTGTTTTTGGAAGTCATGGACGTCGTGTCCTCCGGGCCAAAGAGAAAAAGGACTGTCTGGATTGTTATCAGCGCAAAGTTCAAAAGCCAGCTGTTGATGGTATGGGGGTGTGTTAGTGCCCATGGCATGGGTAACTTGCACATCTGTGAAGGCACCATTAATGCTGAAAGGTACATACAGGTTTTGGAGCAACATATGCTACTATCCAAACAACGTCTTTTTCAGGGACGTCCTGCTTATTTCAGCAAGACAATGCCAAGCAACATTCTGCACATGTTACAACAGCGTGGCTTCGTGGTAAAAGAGTGTGGGTACTGGACTGGCCTGCCAGCAGTCCAGACCTGTCTCCCATTGAAAATGTGTGGTGCATTATGAAGTGCAAAATACGACAACGGAGACCCCGGACTGTTGAGCAACTGAAGCTATACATCAAGCAAGAATGGGAAAGAATTCCACCTACAAAGCTTCAACAATTAGTGTCCTCAGTTCCCAAACGCTTATTGAGTGTTGTTAAAAGGAAAGGTGATGTAACACAGTGGTAAACATGCCCCTCTCGCAACTTCTTTGGAACGTGTGGCAGGCATCAAATTCAAAATGAGTGAATATTTCCAAAAAACAAAAAAGGTTATTTGTTTGAACATTAAATATCTTGTCTTTGTAGTGTATTCAATTTAATATAAGTTGAAAAGGATTTGCAAATCATCATATTCTGCTTTGATTTATGTTTTACACAATGTCCCAACTTTTCTCACGTCCCGGAGGAGGTAGGGGACATGGAGTCTGAATGGACCCTGTTCAAAACCTCCATTGTGGAAGCTGCCAGGCGTAGCTGTGGCCAAAAGCTTTGCAGCTGAGTGTGAAGCGGTTGGTATGCGGATCAGCACCTCCAAGTCTGAGTCCATGGTCTTGGCCCGGAAAAGGATGGCATGCCCACTCCAGGTAAGGGGAAAGGACCTGCCCCAGGTGGAGGAGTTTAAGTATCTTGGGGTCTTGTTCACGAGTGACGGGAAGAGGGATCGTGAGATTGGCCGTAGGTTGGGACAGGCGGCAGCAGTAATGCGATCACTGTACTGGACAGTAGTGGTGAAGAGGGAGTTGAGCCAAAAGACAAAGCTCTCTGTTTACCGGTCGATCTACAGCCCAACCCTCACCTATGGTCATGAGCTGTGGGTAATGACCGAAAGAACGAGATCGCGAATACAAGTGGCGGAAATGAGCTTTCTTCGTCGGGTGGCGGGCTACACGCTCTGCGATAGAGTGAGGAGCTCGGTCATGCGGAAGGAGCTCAGGGTAGAGCTCCTACTCCTCCACATTGAGAGGAGCCAGCTGAGGTGGTTCGGGCATCTGATCCGGATGCCCCCTGGACGCCTCCCGGTGGGGGTGTTCCAGGCACGGGACAAGACCCCGGGGTCGCCCTAGGACCCACTGGAGGGATTATGTCTCCAAGTTGGCCTGGGAGCGGCTTGGGGTCCCTGGGAATGAGCTGGAGGAAGTTGCGGGGGACAGGGTCATCTGGGATTCTCTGCTCTCCCAACTGCTACCTGTTTGGACTAGCGGTCAACGATGATGGACGGACAACGTCCCAACTTCATTGGAATTGGGGTTGTACTTTAAACATGGTGACTATTCTCATTATGTGTAAAATGTATGAAGCAGTAATGTCTGCTGTCACAAAAAGCTTGCATCACCACAATGACCATTTTAAGGACATATATTGCAAAGAATATATGTGTATATTAGATTTTTCTCAGAAGTTCATTGACATTGATGTAGTGGTGGCATTAGGGTGTGTTGTGCTAGTGAATGGATCAAATACAACATTAATAATGACTTAGCACTCTTGCGATAATATGTTGTAATTATGAGTAAGCATCTTATAATAATCAAAATCCTACAAATAGAAGAAATCAAGAAAGTGTCTCACAATTTTGACATAGCATCTCATAATTATGACTTACTATCACATTATGAGATATCTTATAATTATGACTGAGTTTCTCATAATTACTACCTAGTATCTCATAATGACTTCCTTTCTCATAATAATGAGATACTATGTCTATTATGACTTATATTATTACGACTTGGTATCTCAGAATTTTGACTTAGTATTGTATTATCATGATTTACTGTATTATAATTATGATGTGTTGTCTCATAATTTTGACTTGGTATTATTTAGGCTTTTTTCAGGTAGCAGAAATGGATGTCCATACAAATCTATATCACATAAGTAGAAAAATGCCAGATTTGTGCCACTATTTTTACTGCAGTGTGAGCATAGCCACCAGGACACATTATACAATATTAATGAGACTCTGCAGGATGTAGGTGTATATGTGCACACTCACCTGGTCACAGACTAATTCCCACTTCTTCTCGTTGTCATACTGGCAGAGCAGTTTGACTTTATCAGGGGGAAGATTCATAGAGTTCTGGACACACATATACACACAGAACAAAGGAAAGAGAACTTAACAAAGCGTTGTTTTCTATTATTATTTTCTTCTATTTCTAGAAACACAATTCCTTGGATACTAATAACAAGATTTATGGCATGTGTAGTCATATTTTATCAAACATTATGACCTTCCAGTACAGCAGTAAAGTTTATGTAGTCTGAATCACAAGATGTGCTGGGTCAGTTTCCTGGGTCAGTTTCACCCAACAGCTAACGGTGACTGATTTCACACCTAGCAAATGTTCAACTTAATGGAGACCTATTCCTTTCACATTTACCCAGAGGAAAATTTTACTGCTCAAATGTTGCCCTTTGATGGTTCAGGAAACACAAGAGCCTCCACGAGAGCCTGAACAGCAGGAGACTTCCCAAGAAATTTTACTTGCATTTCCATCTGATCTCATTATTGATTACTGTCTAAGAGAAACTAATTATTTTTACATTCTTTAGTCTGTCACTGTACAAAATGCATATCTATCCTTCAGACGTGTTTGTGAAAAAATGCATTACAAGCACACACATTTTCTCCTGAACAACTTCTCCTTCTGGGTAATGTGGTGGGGGAGTTTGCTGGTCATTGGGCAGAAGACAGGATGCACCCTGGATAGGTCACCAGTGTATTGCAAGGCAGACAGACATATCATTCACACTTAAGGGCACTTTAGTGTGTCCAAATGGCCTGAATGCATGTCTTTGAACTGTGAAAAACATGAAAAATCACACTCTGGTGTTATTCCCAGGTTTTGGTGCAGGTCTTCAAAAAATGTGTTCCACCAGAAAACACAAACATAGGTTACTTGGACATGATGGGCAGACTAGGTTCAGTTCAGTTTCCTGGAGTGCTCATACCTGCCAAAACAAAGTGAAGTAAAGAAAATGTCTGACAAACATGGTAGGTATGAAAGTACTTTCAGACTGTTTTGGAGAGAGGAAACCTAATCTGTCTGTATTTTACCAGCTCTAGTAATATTAAAAGTAATATTACTCTCTACTGAGGCAGTGTATAAACTGGGATTCTCTGTTACTGTGTGGGTATGGCAATGTGCTAATGAGGGAAACCTACAGTTATTCAGTAACACTGGATTCTGATGAAGACATCATCTTCTACAGGTGTTTTTCCTCTCCAGTGGAAGATGTGCCAACATGTTAGTTTTCCACATGAATAGTTTTTCAGCCTTTTATTTTTTCTGCAATAAAAGCCACACTATCTCAGTCTTCTCAGCAGAGCTGGTCAATTTAAATATGGTTATTTTGAGGCAATATGCTTTTCTGAGCATTGTGTGGACATCATCAGTACTTAAAAATCACATTCCAACTTCATGTTTGATCAAAAGATAAAAAAAAGCATCATTTTTTTTTTTTTTTTTTTTAGAAAGGTGGAATTATTATACATCTTGCAAGAGAGGGTGAAAGAAAGAGAACCTGCAGAAATGTATAAACAATTGAGCCAACCAAACTGACTTCATTGTTCAGAAAAAAAAAAAAAAAAAAAGCATCATTAGTCCTGTTTAACTGGGTTTAGTGCATGAAATATTAAATACAAACAATGTATTCACAGTGTTTGATAGAATTTGTAAAATGTGGCATTACGTTGTCCGTCATGTCGCCCACTACTGTTTCTCAGTCATCCTTAACAACACATCCTTGGCAATGCACCTGCATTAAGGCATGTATTTTGTACATACGTAATCAAACCAAAACTTCCATGTTTTACAGTTTTCTTAAAATGTAAAATCAGTTTCACCAAATAGTTGATCTGCATATTTATTCCATCTTCTCAAGATTTAACCTAATGAGTACCCAATTTTCAGTACTTCAATACTGGCACCTCGAACATTTTACTGAGTACTCAAATACCTGTGCACATCCCTTCTGTGCAGTATATAAATATTGTTATATACTGCTAACTGTACTTTTACCACGTACTGGAAAAAAGCAGTCCTCATGCCTTTGTAACTAAAATATTTACTCACATAGCAAGAAATGAAAGTAGCAATGCAAAAATGGAATCTACGTAACTTTATGAAAGTGAAAACCATTTAGGGGAATATATGTTGTTTTTAAAACTGCCTGTTAATATGTCATTTTCAATTATTAACTAATGATCAGAAGAGTAAAAACTTTGATGAACAGTCAACAAAAACAGTTTTTTGTGATCCATTCACTGCTGTTGGCCAAAATCTTGGGCATGTGCTCAGTGTGTTTATGTGTGTTCAGCATTTCTAGCATTACTTGCTGCCACTGAGTCATGAAGATCTTCTATAAGGCAGCATTGTCCACTGTTGTGTATGAGAGTGTGCAAGTCCTCCTGCCATCCATGCATTATTTAGCAGGCTGTCATAGCAACAGGTCATGTTGCAAACAGAGCTAATCTACAGGTGTAAATGGGCTTTCTTGGAGTTAGTGACCATACACTCTGGCTATAGCACTAAAATTTATAGATATATAATAATATATGCTCTAATAATACCTCATTGTACTGTATCATGTGCATAAAGCTGTCGAGTTGACACCAGAAAAAAATTGCATCTTGGCAAGTAGAATAATCTTAAATATAGTCTAAAATTTTGAAAATCTCATTTTGAGAATGCTGTAATAATATTAGAAGATTTAGCTTTTTTCTGTTTATTCTTGTTTTTTTTAGTTCACACACACACACACACACACACACACACACACACACACACACACACACACACACACACACAGGTTAAATCACCCTATAATATTCTATAAACAAGCTCACAAGGGCAAATATTTTTAACTGTATTTAAAATTATTTCATTTACCAAGATATAGTTTAACCCATTTCAGGGCCTGGTGTTGCATTTGTGACACTGAAGTCATGATGACGTGTGTCCTGTATCAAAACACAGGTGCACATCATCTCCACAGGTAAACCGTGACATGCAGACACTGAAAACATGTTCTCTGTGGCTGACTGATGGGATATTTGGAACAGAGGCTTTGAGGTCTGTGCTCAGAAATTCTCAAGATGTTTTGATAATACCTTTCTCAGTTGTCTGGGCATGATAACTAAACACAATGTACCTCTAGAAGATCAAAAACTGATAAGTTGTAAGTCTTCTCTGATGTCATATCTCTGATGATCTGCCACTAGAAATCTAATAGTAGGCTTGTTTTCCTGATGGCTCCAGTCAGGGCTAAGGAGCATGCATATCCCTTGTCCTACAACACATTCATGAAAGTCAGTATGCTTATATCATTACAGTGAAGTGTGGGACTGCTTAATATCCTCAGGGATATTAATAATGATTATAATGTAATACATCATATCCCACACAACTGTCCATGGAATCTAACGTAGGTGAGACTTTCAAGCATGTCTGTGGGAGGGTTGCATTTGTTTGGCAGCTGTTTACTTTCACTGTAGCAGGTAATGTCAAGACAAAGCTATAGCCAAGCACAGAAAAAGCTAACTTAAATCACTGTCTCTTCCAGTCCCACCTTACATTTTATGACCAAATCAGAAATCACCTAATAACTGCATGGCTGGCTAGATGAGTATTTCCTGAAGCACAATTCAGGTAATGGTATTTTGGTGTATTTCTGAAGTATATACTTTACTGACCAACAGTGCCCTTTCTAGGAGCAGCACAGCGTTGCCAGGTCCAGCTGGGACAGTGGGGCCAAGCTGGTCATATCCTGGATCTTGGTACTAAAAGCTAGTGCTACTCCTGGGGTATGCAGGGCCAGTAGGACAATGTCAATATACAATTAAACAGAAAGAAACAGCCTTTCTCTGTATCTTTAAAATAAGGTCTGTAATTAGGTTGACTAATGAGGAAGAGAGTCACTGCTCTCCTTATTCTCTCTTCTCATGATCTCCTATAATGTATTGCTATCTTGTGGCAAAGTTTTAGGGGAAGATCATCTTGGTGCAAAATAGAATGCTATATTTTTCTGTTGCATTCTTACTTTGAAATAATACATAAAATAATGTTTTTACCTTCACATTTTTTAATGAACCAGTAAATACTTAAATATCATTGTATGCAAATATTTGTGCAGTTTAATGTAAAAAATGTAACATAAAATGTGTCTTTTGTTTTATTTTTCCAATATGTTAAGCTCAGCAAGCACATACAAATTGTGTGCTAAAGTTTATAGAAAATGGCATATTTTAATTTGTTCCATAAAAAGGATGTGTGTCATATGACTGTATAGTGCATTCCCCATGTAAAAATTGATACAGAGGATGCAAGAGCTCAAAGCTTGGCTTTTTTTTACTTAGAAGCTTCTAAGGCTTCATTTTGTCTGGGTCTCTTCACATTTTTTCTGGTCACAACAGGATTTTTTAATAATAGACTTACTTCATATTCAACTTTTAGAAACACATTCTCCCTCTATTCTCCTGGGCTGTACTTTTCTGTCCTCAGACCCTTGCTCTACCTGTTCTCCTCACCCTTCTTTCTTCTCTCTTTCTCTTTGTATTAAAGTTAAACGAACAACATACTCAAATAATGCATGCTGCCAAAATAGTCCTTTCGATTGGACAGAGTTTTTGAATTATGATCAGTGTAGGCATATTCAGTACCTTATAATCAATAATGCTTTGATTCAACAAACACTAGGAATCACACATGAAAACAGCAACTTAAATAGCAGGGAATTAAACCCATTCATTTGCTTCATAAAGGACGCAAGAGTATTGATTTAAGATCATCCAAAGCTCAGTGCTACTTTCAATGAATCTAACATTAGCTAACAAATAGGAATCTAAACAGCACTGTGAAATGCAGTAATAGCAACATACAATATATGTGCCAGATGTTCATAAGTCACATCATCCATCTGTGTCGGGTCTCTAGTCTTTAGATGAGAATTTCAGTCGTAGAAGCTGAACCTATCAGGTTCAACATGGCGTTAAATAAGTAAACTTTCATTACAGAAAAGCCTTTAGTTTGAAGGACAGAACTGAAGCTCTACACAAAGTAAGATTAAATATGGTACTTAAGAAAGGAGGCAAATCAACTTGAAATTATTGATTAGTCTGTGTTTGTATGCTTGCTAGCCAGCGTAATAGCTGAACCCCCTAAAGGCTTCTGTAACTTACTTATCTTCAGCTAAATGAGTTAAGTACTCGACACCACTAGTAACCAACAGATACTGTAAACTGTGTCTATGAGGGTAGTAACTACTGTCTAATGCTGCTTTAACACAACAATAACATGTTCAGAACGAATCAATAAACCTGTGAACAAAGAAGTGTGGTGGCGGTTTTCTCTGACTTTTTGACCTGGAAAAATATGCAGTATATTGTCTATTTATTCTTTAATATTTCCAACTAAATGTGCAGCTTTTTAAATTGACGGCTTCAGCTCATCTGACATGACAGCAGCATCACTTTAGACATTTCAGCAGCTGCTTAACTAATTAACAATTCAATGTTTTGTCTTTTTTGTGTTGTACCTGCTCAGGGGGAGGTGTAAATGTTTAGTAGCTGCTAAGCTCAATGTTTTAATATAGTAGTGTGTAAATCTGAACTTCATTATAACTAGCCTACATTTGAACTTCTGTACAGCTGGTGCAGCCACCCCTGGACTTCAGGCTTGTCAAGTTAGGAAAATAGTGGTGTTGATAATTTACCCCAAGTAGAAACATGTAAAACGTACTTTAAATTGGTTTGAAACCCACTTCAGCTCACATCAGCTCATGCACAGACACACTCTCCCCTGAGCATGGTCTCATTAGCATGGCGCTGTGGCCTATATTACACATCAGGTCTGTGGGAGGAGAGCTACTGATCTGCAGTAATACACCCTTAGGACACATACACACACACAGACACACACGCACATACACACCCACACACACTTTCTCCATTTCTCTCTCACACTTTTTCTGGATTGAAGAAATATCCATAATATCCACTTTACTGCACTAACCAGCCGGCACACTATGTTTTTTTAAGTATCTCCTAATCTCTAATAATAGTACTGTTCCTCTTCCCTAGTAGGAAATGAGGGTAGGCAGCAGGCGACAGAAGCTCAAGGACAAACACTTACTCTATGCCACACTGCTCATTCTGTACATGTCTTTCTGCCTATTTCCTTGTTGTTCTCTCTCTCTCTCTCTCTCCCTTTCTTTCTTTGTCTTGTCATGGGACAATTACAAAATATCATTTCAATGAGTAACATTCAAGGTTAGTATTGTTTTGCTACATCATTCCACCAACAGTCACCTAGTTGCTTCATAGCAGGGGTCTCAAACTACTGGCGTATACACTCACACATTTACAATTTATCCTTAAATCTGGCCCAAAACTTTTTTTCATGGCTAAATATTTACATTTGACAGGCAGATTGTCTAATATAAACTATATAAAATAGCTTAGGCTGATGCTAACATTATTAAAAGACAAAATTGTGCACTGTATCCAAGATGACATACACAAAAACTGGGAGCAGACCTAGAGCAGGCATGCACAACTGGGCAACTACACTAAAAAGTCTGCATCTTTACTGCAAATAAATGTGGCATTTGTCTGTAATGCTACTCCAGGTGAACCTAGTCTCAACGCCTACATTTTCTAAATGTCAATATAAATAAATAAGTTACTCTATTCCTTATTTAGATCAAAAGCTAACCAAATCTGCCTCTGAGGTTTCATGATGTAGAATTAATAAATTAATCAAATTATTAAACAAATCCAATGAGAACACAGATATATCTGCCTTTCTCTGTCAACACTAGATGATGTTTGCATTGCACTGCTGTCAACATAAGAGTCCTATTAAATTCTACTGTAAAATGTCAGTTTACTTAATATAATTTAACACCAAAGAGTTTATCAAGCACTCTGTATATTTATACTACTACTATTACTACAAATGATAAATAAAAGATGTTTTTAGAATAATAACAAATAATAGAAATTATATATATATTTTTTTTTTTATTAGGATGCACCTAAGTGAGTGTATAAATGTTTATGTTTTGTAGTTAAAATTCATACTAAAAATGTTTTTGGAATGTTTTGCTGTCAGTTTATCATCACAGTCCTTTCCCAGAATGTGTCATATCATTTTATATAAACTGTGCTCTTTCTGCTTCTGCCACTTTGAAACTTTTTTGACTTTATTAAATGCGGAATCTCAAGACTCCCCTCAACTCCAACTGTCTTAGCACAGATAATGTGGCCAACAATGAGTAGAAGCTAGGAATCACCAATCACCATTGTATAATGCTAACCAGGAGCTGTTAACTTTCATTATGTTAGCATTTTTGACTCAGATTAAACCCTGACGAGTAGCAGGTCTGCTGCAGCTGCGTGTTGACATCTGAGATCCGACCTGACACTAAAAACAGGTTTTCTGTGGCTGACTGACAGGATGTTTAGACCAAAGCATTGCATCTGCTTTTGTTCTTAGAAATTCTTAGAAAGGTTTTTGATGATAGTGTTTGCTGTTGTCGAGGTGTAGCAACACGATGCATTTCAAAAAGATCAAAGACTGATAAACAAGCCTGTATCTTTTATAAAACAGGCCTATATCTTCTGATGCCCTTTTGATGTAATGGCATACTGCCATGTAGAATTACAGTGTCTCCCTCCCATAAATTAGTTCTTGTGTATTTGCTGCTTGTGTGTATATTGGGGTGGGGGGTGCTACGGTTACACAGTTAGCTGCTCTCATTGATCATTCTCTGTGCGTGCAGCTGATGATAGAGTCGGATAAGTGATGACAAATCTATACACAGAGATCAGAGCTGTAGGGCTGAGAGTTATTTTCGGTTCTACACACACTCACACAGTTTATATATTTGTCTCTGTGGGGTGCAGTCATCTTTTGTATGACTGTACAGAAATGTTTAACTCAGCCCTAACCTTAACCACCTTAACTTGCCTGTGGTTTAATTCATGATTTAATTTGAAACATGATTTGATTTGATTCCCTGTATAGAGACATTTACAGACTCAGGTTGTGATAGAAACCAGAAGTGTTTAATGCCTCTAAAAGCTCCCTCACAGAAAACTATTATATAAAATGATTATGAATGCACTTACTGATGTGCTTTTGTGTCCTGGGGTCTTCTATGATAGTTTTGAGAAAATGATGGCAAAAGTCAGGTCAAGAGACTTATTGTGATTCCATTTATGTACAAGTACACAGTGGAGTGAAATTATGTAAAAGAGCCTCCTTTTTCCATTATCAACATTACATATGCTCTTAAAAATAAAGCTGCCAAAGGTTCTTGTGCAATGGCATAGAAAAAAAAACATTGATCATCTAAGCCACTTATACTCCTGGGTTGCCACTCCCAACAGGGAGAAGGCAGGAAACATTCTGGACAGGCCACCAGTCTAACAAGTTGCAGACACACAGACATACACATTGGGGCCTAAATCACCTGCTGCATGTGTTTGCACTGTGGGAGGACACAAACATAGACAGGGGTGGGCTCGGGTCACCCAGCCAGGGAATCAAACCCCGGACCTGCTTTCTTTGAGGAAATGACACTACCCACTGTGCCGCCCCAAGGTCCTTTACAACTTTAAAAACCTTACAAAACGTCATATCCCAGTTACAAAAATGGTTCTTTGGTAAAACCAAAAAAGGCTCTTCAATGGCATCACTTAAAGGACTGTTTCGGCACCTTTTTCAGAGCCTATAGGTTCAATATTGGTTTTGGAAAGTGAATAAAATGGCTATATTTGTGATGTCAGACATTGCGACTCCTGGCTCTATCACCACCATTATAAAGAAATCTGACTCAGTCTCTCTACTGTTTCACTCTCGGTGGTGTTGCTTATACATTAGCAATTGAATTATGCTGAACTTTTGAAGAACTTCAAAACTCTCATTTATGAATGCAGTGAATAGAACACTTAACCAAGAAACCCATCTTCTCAAAGACATCCACCTTAGAAGCCAGCAGTATGGTGGGGCATTGTTTGTAAGGAGGCCATGTGGTGTTCACGCAATTTGACTTTTGGCCAGAGGTAATACAGCAGGGGGCTCAACTCTGGTCCAGAAGACCCAGTGTCTAACATAGTCCCTCCAGCATCAGAGCTGAACACATTCAGATACAGTGGAACAGCATTCAGATACTTTTGACCTACTGTTTGATGAATAGTACTGTTTTGGACACCCATATTGGACACAGATATCTGAAAAATGGTACATTTTTACAGGAGAAGACAAAAATGTTCTATACTTTTAATGTATGTGAATGTAATGAGATCTTTTCTGTTCTGTTTTCCGTTCATCATGAATTTTGACAATATATTCAAATGATGTAGATAGCAATGTTTCTTTGCTTTACCATTTACAACAGAAGAATGTGATTTTTGACACTGTATACTGAAGTTACAGATCAGCTTAATGGAGATTTTGGAAATTGAACACTTCCAAAATGACAAGAAATGCAAACCAAGCTTGAACTAAAGAAATACCACTGCCTCTTCGAAGACACATAAAATGTGAAATTGTATTTATGTACATGTTCCTTCCAAATAGATTCCCTTATTAGAACACTGGGAACAAGAAAGAACATGTATTCAGTAATATGCAGCATTTAAATATTGCATATATATTTTTGTTTAAACTTCAAGATATTAATATTAACTTCTAACATTGCATAACAAATTGGCATTTGTACTAACAGTTGAATCTTTGAGTACATCCTCAACAACATCTACCCTTTATTTGACTTAACTGTTTTTACCATGCCCTCATGAACTTACCCTCACTATTTCCCTTTATACTGTCTCAAGATTGTTACTTTACTCTGCTCACTTCCCAGTTAGCCTAGCTAACAAGCTAAGTGCTGCACAACTGACAACAACAAAAGATAAAAGCATGCACCACATTTAAACCAGGCACAGCAATTATTCACAAAGTTTTTGTTAATGAATGCTACACTCTCTAGACTTCTCAAAAAGTAGTATATTGTGCAAAGTTTGCATAGCTAGCTTAACGCACCAGTGAGAAATCATTACTTAACCATCACAAACTGTTGAAAGCCTTATGAGTGCTTCTCTGCACTGGGATTGAACTCTTTCCCACAAGGCACAAGTAACTTAACCATTCTTTTAAACAATCAATTACAAAACACACATGTGCACAACTCAAAAACTACTCCATTCACTGACCTATTAGCCTGTAAAAACATTTCAAACATTAGGATTGTTCTCGCACCCAGTATTGAGCAACCAACGTATTTGATAACTAAGCAAATAAATAAATTTGTTCTTGTGTGCCTAAATGAAATAAATATATATTTATTTGTTTTTGTATCCTTTTTAAGAAAAAACTATTGAGGTAATGCTGACTGTTTTTAGGACACAAAAAATGGGCTTGCAATTGCTGATATATGTAGCTGTTAGCATTTTATTTCTTTGTATTTTGCACAATAGTAAAAGTGAGATTTCATCCTGCAGAGAAAGCGAATTTGGCATTTATTGTTACTTTATTGCATCAAAACATTTTTCATGCCCATCCTGTTAATATGTTTTCGCACTCGGTCTAGTTTTGTATCAGCTAAGAAACTATTCTCAATTTCTGTTTATGATCTGAAAGGAACAGTGAGGCTGGAACTGGCTTCCTGTTCACCAGCTTCTTGTTCCTATTTTCCCTTCCACCTTAAATAAATAAGCAAATAAAATGCAACCAAAGGTGCAAGAATGTAACTGAGGCACCATCTAAGGTGGAGCGGAAAATTCTAAAGAGAACTTGGTCAATAAGAAGTTAACTCAGCTTCGTAAGTTTGTACAGTAATGAAGAGATGATGAATGGCTGTGCTGAAAGAGGTTTTGGTTCACTGTGGCTAACCAGACCCACAGGGCCCACAATCACCTGTAGCCAGAGGGCCCACAGGCAGATTAAAGTGCCACTAGCTCTCTAAGGCAAAGTATGTTCTTATTGAAAAATCTGCTCTTTTTTATGACATTAACACCTTGAAAACTCTTTCATAAGTTCCCTTAGTGCATCATACTAAGATCTGAACAATCAACCCTGGGAACATAGAACCCAGGAACATTCTCTTGGAATCCTGGAAACACAGATAGGAAAAATAATTCACATGACTTGAGCCCAACAACTAGCTTACCCACATCTTTTGTTTTATCTCGCTGTCCCAAAATAATGAAATATGCAAATTTATTCTACAGAATCTTCTCAAACCTCAAAGGAAACTGTACCAACGAGTCAGCTTTCGTTTGTGAAAATGTTCCTAGCCAGTGCTCCCATGTTTGACTCCATTAACTGATTGGCCCATTTGGCTAATTAAGCACCTGTCTCTGTAAGATCTTCCGAAGTCCCTCTGCTCGACAAGGCCAATAGGACCCTATGCTAATCTTTAATGAGATCCTATTGATTGCTAAGCACAAACATGAAGGTCTAAGCACAAAACTCCTCCACAGACCCATGAACATTCATGTTGTAGTTCTAAGACTCATGTACTCAAGTTCGGTTCTCTCCTTTTTCTGAGTGAACAATCAATGAGCAGGAAATGTTCTATTGCTTTCACATCACTGTCTCGGTGCACAACAGTATGAACAGTCTTACTTTTGGTTTGAGCTTGTTTTGTATATAGACAGTAAAGCATAAACGTTTCAGATGAGGTTGCTACACTATAACCTGATCCATTTCACTTTTGGTTTGAGCTATATGGAATGCAAAATCAGCCTACGCTAGACAGTCATGCGTTGTTCACAGTTCACAAGTGAGATGGCAAAATTAGTCCTACATCCCTTGATCCTTGTCACAGAGTTCTCTCTCACTGGAATGTGCAAAGGTAGAGGTTCAGGTAATCTTTGCGTTTGACAAGGCTTCTTTTACAAAAGTTTGACATGTTATGGTTACAGACACATTACCTGATCCCCAATACCTGGTTTTATGTAGTTTTACAACAAGGTTTTGGCCTAAAATGCTGTGATCCTATGTTCCCTGTCTGTTGTAGTTACATGCTAACTGCATTTCACTGGCTTTGTACTTGTACTCTACAAAATGACAATAAAGTTAAATCTAATCTAAAATGTACTTTTTAAATGTCTCCAAAGGAATTTTTTTTTTTGATTTACCATTTTTTTAAACCCTTTCGACAATACATACAAACCTCATAAGAGGTTTACAGGTCATTTTAGATTTTAGAAGATACTTTGGTGTTTGGGCTGTATTAAACAGTGCAAGCCCTGGTTTTATATTACAGTTAGATTCTGTAGTCCTGCAGTGACAATTTACATTAGTCATCCACTAGTACAGTGGTTGTCAACTTGGTCCTCAGGACCCCCTAAATTGTCCACATTCTTCCTTCATTCTGACGTTGTGCAAGAAAAAATGTGGACTATGTAGGGGGCCCGAGGACTGGGTGGGAAACAGCTGCTGTACTATTTTCTAATTAGAGAACCACTCTTGCAAGCCCCACACCCTCTACTATATGGCAAAATTGGCCAATAGTCATAAAGTGATATCGTAAATGATAAGATTGGTGCAGCTCATAAAATAGCCATTGAGTGGGCCTACACGGTAGTTGTTTCTAATAAAGTGGACAGTCAACGTTCAGTGTGATAGCAGAAAATACGGCATGTACAAAGAGTCAGTTATTGTTGATGCACAAAAATGACTTGAATGATTGTTGTTTTGGAAGTTTGGAAGTTCTCAAATGGGAGGTGAGATGTGTGTCTGAAATGAAAAGTGATACATCACTTGAATCAGGTTTGGTGTATAAGAGCAATATGGTCAGTAAAAATATTATGAGCTAGAGAGCACAGAGTCTGCTTGATTTATGTGCTGTGGTTAGCACTGGGACTGGCTGAATTGATTAGTATGGAAAGCAGCACAGAAAAAGCCCTGCAGTAACTGATTCTGAAAGCTCATATCTACCTCAGCCGCACAGCATTACCAACTACAGTCTAACTGGTCGTCAGTAGCATGAAGCAACATTAAAACAACTGTCAAATTCACATCTGCCAAACTAAAGCAAGACAACATTAACAAAACTGTTACACGAGATCATGTCTGACCAGCTATTAAAAAGAATAAACAATAAACAAAAATAAAAGGGCAACACAGTGGTAGCACAACCATCTACATCTACCAGTTCATTCCAGAGACACGCATGTTTACTATGATCTTTGAGCTTTGTTGGTAAAAAGCCACCCACTGTCCACTTTAACAGAAACCTGTGAGAAACTTCCACTCACTAGACACTTTATGAGTTCTACCAACATTATAGTATACAATAGGTGTACAATTACAGCCCATCTGTGCCAGTTTTGCACTGCAGGGCCACTGTTGACCAGATATTATTTGTAATGATGCACCAAAATAAAAATTCTTCGCTGAAACCAAAATTGAAATACAGGACACACTGGGCTGAAAGCCAAAGCCAGAAAATAGCTGACAACAATCAAAAGCAGTTTACATAAAGCAAACCTACTAAACTTTACAGTATAAGCACCAAAAAACATAATTTAACAACTACAGAAAGTGATTGGTCATTGGTCATCTATGGCAATGAATTCTGTAAATTTCTTGCCTATACTTTAGCACTTTAGCACTGTCATTTTTCTCTGTTTTAGTTAAAAAATTAAAAACCTGAGGCTGGAGATGGTGTAGGTGTGCTAACTGGGACATTTCGTTCTCTTTCTGTTGTTTTACTGTGTTTTGCATATTGAAGTAGAAAAATATGTTTTGAAGTGGCAACAAACCTGTGGAGAGGTTCTTGGACATTGTACCCCCTAGATATTCAACAGGAACAAGGATCACACATCACTTGTGGAATGTCCCTCATTGAAGCTGTGAAATAGCTCCACATGGCCTACACTTCCACTGTTGATCTATTGCTGGTCAAACTGTTTGAATGTTGTTTGAAAGCTGGGAGAATAAACAGCGGTTTTTATTACTGTTTCTCATTTTCATTACCATTACATTAATTTAAGTCTTAAATTTGACACTTTGTTGTAGTCCAGTGATGAAGGGATAGAAGCTACAATCTCTGTACACCAGCAAGGTGGATGTTTCTGATAAAGCAGCCAGTGAGTGTAGATATTTTTTAAAGCTCTCTGGAAGGTTTTTAAAATTCTGCTACATCAGCTGTTTCATTGTTCAACAGACAGACCAAAGTTTATTGTCATGGTTAAATTATGAACCATGGCAACCAGCATGACACTGAGGTAATTCAGTAACCACATGTATTCTAGCTCCTGTAAACATGATTAAAGTTTAATTAATGGTACTTTTTGCTGAGAGTGTGCTCACACAGACACACCCACTGTGCTGGATCCAGACTTTGGTAGTTCATCTCCATAGCTGTCCTACTGTTGCATATTCATAGAATATACAAACTCTGCTTTATGATATTTGGTATGTAAGGGAGCAAAGCACTGCTATAAAATCACTCACTCACTGACAGCAATGCTGCCTTTAGGTGATTATTAGTGGTCATTTACAGAACAAAATTGTCTTTCTCGTTCCTACACTGGAAGGACTACTGTACACAGTATCAGTCACAAGGCTGAACAAATTCTTTTTTTCATATTTTTCACATTTTAGGAAAATAGTGGATACAGTAAAACTATGAAATGTACATGTATAGAATCACATATGGGATAAAACCTGTAAAAAGAAGGACTTTCTACTTTTCACTACTTTCACTTTCTACTAAATTCATTCAGAGTGGTTTGTTATGAAATGGCATCTCAAGCATTGACACCATGTTCATTAACATGTAATATATTAACCTTCTGTAAGGTAGCTTTTAGATGCATTTAAACCTTTAGACATCTAGTTCCTATCACCACCACTGTGAACAATTCTGAAATGGTAAGTTAGAACACTGAACCACTCTGAACAGCTCTGTTTATATATTAGCAGTTTAACTGTGCAAATTTTGAAATTTTTCTATTTTAGATTCATGTTGCACACTATTGCAATTCTCTGAAGCAGCTTTATGAGGAGCCATCTGAGATGCTTTGCCAACAGGATTTAAGAATACATTGGTTGCTGCAAACTACTAGCTGGATGAACAATAAAAAATGTCCTTTGGATTTAAAACAGACATAATATTCACTTTTTATATTTGTCATATAAACATATTTCAAGCATTTAAGCATAAGCCTTTAGATCGTATTGAAAAAAACCATACATTCAATCAAGTATGACTGGAACTGTCAAAAGTCAAAAGGACTGGAATTGCTGGAACATGCATTTAAAGTGGAATTCCAATACATTCTTCAGATTTATGTGAAATGTTCTAGAGAAACTCTAGTGTAACTACATTCTTTAGAGTGGTGGAGCTTCATCCAATAACTTTGGGATGAGTTGGTATGAGGTTTGTAATCCAAACCTCACTAATGCTTTTGTAGCTGAATACATTCAAATTCTCACAACGGTGTTCCAACATCTATTGTGAAGACTTTCCAGAAGAGTGGAGGCTGTAAATGCAGCAAACTGCGCATTAGTATCCTTGATTTTCCAGGAAATGTTGGGTAAGCAGGTGTCTACAAACTTTTGGACATACAGTGCAGGGTGTTATAGGCAAAACAGTCCTAAAGAAAACTGTTTTCTATTTTCACCACACTAAACATTACATAGAAAAACATACATTGTGACCTTGGGTTCCTATCACCACTACTGTAAAGAAATCTATGTTAGTGTGTTGTTCTACAATGCACCATTGCACATCTCAATGACTGAATTGTGCAGAAATGTATGAAGAACTGAAGCAATTTTCTTTTATATCCTGAAATTAAAGCTGAAATTGAGCACCTTCACCTCATTGTCATTGTTTCAGATCCAGTGTGCTGGAGAACAGATGTCACTGTCTAATTATGGACTGCACCGTATACGCAGACACAGTCAGAACTCGTAAATCGTATCTCTGACGAGGCAATAGCATGGGCACAAGCCTTCCCTGGTATGTCTGTAAAGATAACGATGCATCTGACTTACCATACCGCATATTGGACATACTTAGGCAGATCTTTGCTGCTGATCATCTTAAATCTAACTGTTCAGAGTTTTTTTCTCTTTTCAGCAATCACACATGCTTTCGTCTACATAACGTATTTATCTTTTGTGAATGTTTCTACATTCATTGTCCATTTTATCAGCTCCATTTACCATATAGGACCACTTTATAGTTCTACAACTATAGACTGTTTCTGTTTCTTTGTATACTTTGTCAGCCCCCTTTTACCCTGTTCTTTCACCCTGATCAGGACCACCACAGATATTATTTGGGTGGTGGATCATTTTAACACTGCACTGGCACTGATGCGGTGGTGGCATGTTAGTGTGTGTTGTGCTGGAACAAGTGGATCAGACACAGCAGTTCTGTGTGAGTTTTTGAATTCTGTGTCCACTCACTGTCCACTCTTTTAGACACACCAACCTACTTGGTCCAACTTGTAAATGTAAAGTCAGAGACAACAGCTCATCTGTTGCTGCACAGTTTGAGTTAGTCATCCTCTAGTCTATCATCAGTGGACATAGGATGATGTTTGTTGGATATTTTTGGTTGATGGAGTATTCTCAGTCCACTGGAGACTGTGAGTTGTTTAGAAGACTCCAGCAACACTGCTGTGTGTGTCCACTCTGTGTTGTCACTACCATGTCAATGTCACTGCAGTGCTGAGAATGACCCACCACCCTTATAATACCTGCTCTGTGGTGGTCCTGACCCTTGATGAACAAGACTAAATAGCACAAAAACTAGCACAAAATAATATGAATGAAATCTGAGGGTAGGTTGAGTAGGAGTAGGTGATTAAGTAGGATGTTGTTTAGACCCCTTGGTTTTTTGCTATATTTTGCCATCTCTCTCTCTCTCTCTCTCTCTCTCTCTCTCTCTCTATATATATATATATATATATATATATATATATATATATATGGGTCATTCCATGGAAATGGCACATTTTGAGTCCTCATCTCCTCTTTAGGTGTATTTTATCTACTGGGTCATAAAAATCTAAATTTTAACAGCTTTACATATACATTAAAATATCTCCTTTAATACAGTGTATTTTTTTTTATTTGATCTTTTTATGAGAACTTTGTTTATTTATTTATTTTTGCTGACACCACCTATTTTGTCATGTCCCTCATGGCCTTCAATGAAAGTATACTTAGAATATACCAAATACAACTATAAAAAAGTCCATATATTTTGATGTCAACCTAAACAACTGTCTGTGTTTAATTGTTTGTGATATTATTTTTCAAAATTAATTGATAATTATTTATTAAAATCACATTATTTAGTTCTGTACCTAAGTAACCCCTCAACCCCGTAACACAAATGAATCTCCCCCACAAAAACAATGGTCTGCTGAAGCAATAAGAGTTCCTTTCATTGGAACTAAGACGCCGAGCCCAACTCCTGAAAAACAGCCCCTAATAATCCCCCTCCGTCAAAATTTACACTCGTCCATTGGATTGCCAAATGGAGAAGCATGATTCATCACTCCAGAGAACACGTCTCCACTGCTCTAGAGTTCAGTGGCAGTGCTTTGCATCACTGCATTCAAAGCTTTGCATTGCGCTTGGTGATGTAAGGTTTGGATGCAGCTGCTCGGCCTTGGAAACTCATACCATGAAACTCTCTCTGCACTGTTCTTGAGCTAATCTCAAGGCCACATGAAGTTTGGAGGTCTGTAGTGATTGACTCTGCAGAAAGTTGGCAACCTCTGTGCACTATGCGCCTCAGCATCCACTGACCCCGCTCTGTCATTTTAAGTAGCCTACCACTTTGTAGCTGAGTTGCTGTCATTCCCAATCACTTCCACTATGTTGTATGACGGTTGACTGTGGAGTATTTAGTAGTGAGGAAATTTCACGAAAGGGCTTATTGCACAGGTTGCATCCTATCACAGTACCATGCTGGAATTCACTGAGCGACCCATTCTTTCACAAATGTTTGTAGAAGCAGTCTGCATGCCTTGGTGCTTGATTTTATATGCCTGTGGACATGGAAGTTGCATGAATCTGAAGTACAGCACTATTATGACAACAGCGTAAGTGTTGCTATATTATTATCAGCAAAATTAACTTAACTGCTTCTCTCAAACACACACACACACACACACACACACAGAGCAGGAGGACCTGGGATTATAATTGGGATTTATATTCAAAGTGAGGGACAGTTGTAGAAGTTAGGAACCAGGTGGAGATTAAGAGATAAATTTGCTGTTTTTCAACCCAGACATTTCTGGATTTGCTCTTTACCATCATTATAGCATAGCACAAGCTTACTGTTAGCTTTAATACTGAGAAACCTTCATGCTGCCAATAAGCATTATCTAATGGGCAAACAAAAATCAATCAAAAACATTTGACAAAACATAATGTTAATTAAATATAATGTTGATAAACTAAGGTTTAGTACTACATACCCAACTAAAGGCCTGAGGTGTCCACAAATGTTTGACATGCAGTTTTTGTAAGTCAAAGTAAAAATAGGTGTGAAAATTAGGAGTTTCCAGAACTGGAGTTCAAAAAATTATTAAAATATATAGAGACAACAGGACTCCTAACAACCATGCAAGACCTGGTAGACCACCAAAACTGTCACCATCATATATAGCACGTTAATCTTTGAGAGAGTGGAGGAAATTGAGCTCCCCTCTTATTTCATATCTGAAACAATCCACAGGTGTTTCTGTCCATCCTCCTCTATGAGAAGAACTCAGCACTATGGCTCTGAAAGGTTGTGCACTCCAGAACACAAAGCACAGAACTATATCAGTCAATATGTCTATGATTAGTTGGATCATGAAAAGCAAAAAATGCACCTAAGTTGTAAGACTCAACATTGGATGTATGGAAAAATATTTCTTTCAAAAATTTAAAGCATGTCTCACAAAAAAAATAAACAGAAGCTGTAATAAAGGCAAAAGTGGACACTGAAAATGTGACATTATATTTAGTTGTTGAGGCTTCTATGATATCTTCTGTTAAATATGTTTTCTGGTTGGTTTCCTGATGCTGGTCTCTAACTTTTGCAGTACTGTATGTGTGTGTTGGCACTACCTAGCACTCACCAGAACCACGGTGAATCTCTCCTCTAGCTCCTCATCTGGAGGCAAGGGCAGCTTGGGGCCAGGAGGTTGTTTAAGGCCCCCAGGGCTGAAAGAGCTTTGAGGCCCTTTTAACTCTCGCCCAGGGGACACGTCCATCCCGCCTGCAGCATTCCCCATGACTCTTTATATCAGTGATGCACACAGATTCACTCAATCACCTGAACATAAGCAGTCTTCACATTAATCCATATACACACTCCTGAGTTATCCAAGGCAATCACAGAGGGTGACCAGAATGTGACGGTTTTCCAAGAAGACTTTGGGCCGTCCCGTAAAGTTTTTACTTAGAGTGACCTAGTAACAGCAACCTTGGCAACAAAGTCTGATTAATTTCAACCAAATCCAGGTGAGCAGAGGTTCATCAAGAGTCAATACTTTCAGACAGTATTGTAGAGTAGCAAAAATTAAAGTAGCAATTTCTTAGAATTGTATTAGTTGCTCCTCCTCCTTCTGAAGTTATACTGGATCCAGGCAAAGTTGGTTCAGTGAACGAATAGAAATGAACTTGAAAGCATTAAGAGGTAGACAAGGTTTACCAGTGATGCAGGACAGGTTCTGAGAAAGAGAGAAATAAGGAATCAAAAAGAGTGTAACACCTGTAGTCCTCACTGCAGCTGTCACACACAAGTTCAACCTGAACAACCCTTCTGTTCCCAGCTCATCTGGCATCCTGGGTTTGGCTCTTCTCTGACAGGGCCCCGTGTTCCATCCCAGAGCGAGCAAGAGAGGCAGGAAGGTGAGGAGAGAGAGGAATAGTGGTGAAGAGTGGTGGAGGAGAGCCAGAGCTCACTCTAAAGCGCATGCAGAAGGCAGCGCAATAGCAACTGAGCAGCTGGGTCCTAATGCTGTCGAGTTCACCTCGCTCTTCTGCTTCATGCCTGTGACTGCGACAGGCAGCTGGTGTAGATTCCTGTAGTGTTAACGTGACTTTAGAGACTGAATGGGACTACATATGTACAGTTGTATGATAAGGTTTAGGCACCCCTGGTCAAATGACATTTTGTGGCCTGTGCAAAAGTTATGGCATGTTTTACGTTTTATGTTTTTGTTTATGTTTGATTGATGGTTTGTTTTTGTTTTGTTGGACTTATTAATAGCAGGGAAACGCCATATTTAGAGAGCCATATTATAAGATTGTGCCCTTAAGAGAATGTGTTTACTTTTTTTTCACTTACAAAATCAACAAAACATGCAGTTTGACTATTTAAACTTTTGCACATAACTGTAGCTGCATTGCTATCTTTATTATCTTTATCTTTAGTTTTCACTGAGCACTACTGTGGCTAAATAACAACTAAGCCAAATCTTACTCTTTAGAATATTTAAATAGCTTTTCCAATTGAATGTTTTTTCAAGTGGAAGTAAGTGACAAAAAAAGAACAAAATGTCCCACAATGTCCCCCCAGTGTAAGTTGAATGTGTGTATTTTCTGTCACTGTGAGGACATTTGTACCTGACCAGCAGGGTAAACACACACACACACATTTAATTGTTCCAGTGGCACACACACACACACACACACACACACATTTAACTGTTCCAGTGGATGCTAAGCCAAACAAAGTCTCAGGTTACTTATGTCTATTACAGCACTAGGGAAATAACCATCACCATAGTGATACTGCCTTACATAGAAGAATATTATCTAGATCTCAGCTACCCAACATTCTACTTCAAACACCAAGACACAAATACTGTAAGCTTAAGGCAACTGTGACACCGTAACAGGGAACAAGGCTTAAAGTACATGGATCTAACAAGCACTTTGATGCTTGATCTTCAAAATAAAATGTTCAAAGCATCATAAGCCCATGAAATACATTACCTGTTATAGCATTACACATATAAAATATATTACTGTAGTGTAGTTATGCTGTTTTACAGAACAGAATGTGCCTTATCATTCAAGTTTTAATATGTTGACACAAGTGGGTTCATTTTCAATGAAACTGGCACCATCTAGTGTTAGATTATAGTAACAGATCATTCCAAGAATGAGGCTCAGCTGATTAACTGTCCTGTTTCCCTGTAATTGTGCATTCAGGAAGAAGTGGAAAAATACTCAGACACTCCCACCCATTACACATCATGCCCCCCTCCCCAGTTTTAGCTGTCTAAAACTATTTTGACAGAGTAATTTGAAACAGTAATTGAAAAACTATTGACTGATGGCAAATAATTTAATAAGCTGTACAAAGATTGACATATTCAGGGGAAAGTAGAGGAGAGAGTAGAAAACTATCTTTAGATAGAAGTTTAATCACTTACTCACTTGTTTTACAAAATAAATTGCTGACATATGATTGCTAGAAAAACTGCATAGATCACCAAACCAGCATTTGTGTTCTGTGGAAACTGCCGCTGTAAGAAATGGTGTACTGGTAATATGTCTAATCTAGATCCTTTCCAACATCCACTGTAGACTGATGACACTCCCCTTACCATCACCGCACACCTGCATTTTAAATTCTCTGAATCTTTCTGTACAGTTTACAGCTGACATTTGCACTAGATCACTTACATGCTACTTTTATGCCAACCCATACGCGTATATGTATGTATATGTAAAAATACATGATGCGCATTCGTATATATTGTTTTGTTGTCCTTTGTCACGTGTATTTATTGTTCTGTGTACTTACCTGCCGGTGGTGATACCATGTGCATGAAGTTGGCTCACCCAGGGCGAGGATCTGTCAAAGCACTTTGGTTGTGTTCATCCTTGCAAATTCTCCAAATAAGGGAATCTCAACTGCATAATTTCCGGTAGTGGGGGACTGTGTTCCACTCGCTGGAGGTTAGGGAACCAGCCTTGTGACCAGAATCCCCTAATGGTATGTGACTGAAGGGCCCTTGAATTAGGCACCTAAACCCTAACTGTGGGTGCTGTGGATAGGGCTGCCCACTACTCTGGGCAAGTGTGCTCATTGCCCCCTGCTGTGGGTGTGTGTGTGTGTGCCTGTGCATGCCTTCACTAGTGTGTATGTGGTGTTGTACTGCACAGATGGGTCAAAATGTAGTGGTGAGATTTCCCCATTGTGAGACTAATAACTAAGTCATTTAACTTTATTATATATACTGTCAGTGATGTTGAACTGCAAGTAATGATAGACCTGACTGCGTAGGGAAATGCACCATGGGGCCTGAAGAACAGCATTTTACTGCATTATATACAAGTTATATTGAGGAATGACAATAAAACCCACTTGATTTGAAATGATCTCATGTCTATTGAATACACTTCTCGTGTTGTCATAAGCTAACTATAGCTTTATAGCTAACTATTTATAGCTGTTTTTCAGTATGGTTAAGTTTAGAGTTTACCATTATAACATACCCAAAATCATAAATGGACATTCTATGAGGTAAATGTTGTTGATCCCTGGATGGATCTTCTGATTGGGTAAATGTTGGCTACTGAGTGGCAAAAATAAATAAAGCAAGCAGACACAAAGGCAGGCAAAGTTGCTGGATTTTATTTGCAAAATGATTTCAATTAAAAAGCATTGGATTTATCACTGAAATCCATGAGATAGTTTCTCTCTTGTTTGCCTTTCAATGAGTGAAATGTGTGTGTACACATGCATAATGACTGATTCAAATAATTTCCTGAAGCCACCAGGCTCTCTCTTTAGGCTTATAAGAGAATCTATTTTTAATGCCTGTCCAAGCATTAATGTATTGTTTTTGAAAGAGCCACGATATAACTGACTGGAGTTTCCTTTGAAAATTGAGAGTGCTGGAGTCGCCCCTCTGACCTGCTCCTGTGATTAAGAATTTATTACTCCTCATTTTTTCCTCCACCTGCAGGTGAGAAGGTGTAAGACCAGAAGGCATGAAGCACTGCCTTCTGAGGTGACCATTTGTTGTAAAAATATACGAATATAAATCATCACAATTGCAAATTGAACCAATGCGGCTACACAACCCTTTGCCCAAAGGGGTGGCATTGTCAAGCAATCTGATGAAGCACTGATCTTTATCCAGCCTTATACACAAGAACAAATTCTGGCAAGTGTAATTGATTACTTACACTGTGTAAAGTAGTCATGACAAACCCATTTCCATAGTAGAAACCATAACTGGACACTCTGCAATACCTGCTGGAAATTTTTATTACACACAGTGGTTCTGTTGTTAATCTGAAATCTGCGATGTTGAATTTGACCTTTCCCTTGTGGTAAACATGTGAGTGCCTCATAGATTTCAAACAATCTGACACATCCAATGGTCTCATGCAGGGAACAATAAACCCCTCATTCACAAAGCTTACTTCTGAGCTACAATCAGCATCAGTGGACGTACCGCTCAGATCTGACATTGTTACCTGAAACAAACAAACAAACAAATACAAGAACATCTCAATAAAGGAGTATTCCACTGTTGTAAAAAATGTATCATTCGGTCATTGAGATCTAACCAATGCCATTCTTAATATTTCAATATGAAATTTATTGCAGATAAACTTAATCACTCTGATTTCTTTACAGTGGAAGTGATAGGAACCAGGGTTCATGATGTCTACAATGTAAATGTAGCCATTTTACCAAAATCTAAAAATGACCTGGGAACCTTCACATGTCTTCTGAGTTCTTTCTTATTTTTTAATGTTGGTAATGGAAAATTAGGGCTAAATCTGATATAAAAAAGTTTTCTTTGGGGACTACTTCACCTTACAAGCACCCTTTCATGTATGCCCACCATGAATGGATTTAAAAATACCTATATTTTAAGTTAAACTTGTCAAACATAAGTCTTACAATGTCTTAGGTTTAAAGCAATATATTCACCACCATTGCATGTATTTAGTTTGTATGAGGGAGCTTTTAAATACATTAAACACATCAAGACTCTGGATCCTATCACCATGAATAGTTTTCAATAAATTTCTTCAAAATGGATCATTTCCTATTTAACCAATCTAAATGACTTTTTTAACATCTTAACTGTTTATTTATGTGGAATTTTTGAAACAATGGTGGAAAATGGTGAAAAAAATCTCAGTACCTGTATATATGTCACTGTCAGAACAAAACCTCATATCTCCAGAAGGACAGAAAAAAGGGGAAAGCATCATTTTAATTCAAGTTGATTTCACAAGACTTTATTTCAAAAGCCCTTTCTATTAGTCCCTTCTATTATTGATATTAGTCCCTTTTTCATGAAATTCTCATGCAATATAACACAAAGCTGGTGTTTAAAGAAAAAATAAAAAATGAAGACACAAGGTTTTGGACCAACAACAATGAAGAGAAGTCTGGAAATGGTTAAATAAAAACACCTGTAAAATCACTACTTTTTGTATTAATGTTATTTGTATTTATTGAAACATTCATGTTTTGTTATAGAATAAATGCTTGGTGCCCAGATACACAGCTTTTAAAATATAATTTTCTTGGGTGACTAAGACTTTACTGTATGTACACAAAAACTTTTCTTTTTTTGTTCCATTCTGAACTTTCTGTGGACAGTTTTTATTCCTGTATATGGCATTCGCTTGTGCCCCGGGCCCTAAAGTCAGCTGTGTGAGTCAGCAGGAAGGCAGGGCCCAAACTCCGAGTGAAGAAAGTGCCCCGCGTGGACAGACGAGCAGCAGCAGCAGAGCTCAAGTGAAGACTGAAGCATAGTGCACAGAGGTCGCCAACCTTCTGCAGAGTCGATCGCTACAGACAGCCAAACTCCATGTGGCCTTCAGATTAACTCAAAAACAGTGTAGAGAGCTTCATGGAAGAGGTTTCCATGGCAGAGCAGCTGCGTCCAAGCCTTACATCACCAAACACAATGCAAAGCATTGAAATCGAGTGACGAATTATGCTTCTCCATCTGGCAATCCGATGAACGAGTCTGGGTTTGGTGGTTGCCAGGAGAACGGTAATTGTCTGACTGCATTGTGCCAAGTGTAAAGTTTGGAGGAGGGGGGATTATGGTGTGTTTTTTTTTTTTCAGGAGTTGGGCTGGGCCCATTAGTTCCAGTGAAAGGAACTCTTAATGCTTCAGCAGACCAAGAGATTTTGGACAATTTCATGCTCCCAACTTTGTGGAAAAATGGCCCCTTCCTGTTCCAACATGACTGTGCACCACTGCATAAAGCAAGGTCCTTAAAGACATGATTGAGCAGGTTTGGTGTGGAAGAACTTGAGTGGCCTGCACAGAGTCCTGACCTCAACCTGACAGAACACCTTTGAGATGAATTAAATGGGAGACTGCGAGCCAGACCTTCTCATCCAACATCAGTGTCTGACCTCACAAGTGTGCTTCTGGAAGAATGTTCAAAAATTCCCTTAAACACAACCTTATGGAAAGCCTTCCCAGAAGAGTTGAAGCTGTTAAAGCTGCAAAGGGTGGGCCAACATCATATTAAACCCTATTAAGAATGGGATGTCACTCAAGTTCATATGTGTGTGAAGGCGGACAAGCAAATACTTTTGTAAATATAGTGTAGGTTGAGTGAGAAAAGGACTGAAAAGTCTAGGGTGAAGCCACTGAAAAGTCGCCAAATTAAGTTTTTGATTTTCTTATTTGTGTTTGAACTTGAAATTAAAGACTAAATGGCTGCTACAACCTTGAACTCTGCCTCCAATGTCCTCCTTGAGCCTGGAGTAGCACAGGGTGTGCTACGCAGTACTGTTGCAACAGTCCATGACATGACAGCGGGAGCGGAAACAAAATGTGGCTTAATCTTTGTCTACTGGTGAGAACTGGAACAGAATTCCAATTGTCCAAGCAGGCAGACTTTAACCACATTACTCTTTATTAATGTTATTTAACTCCTCACCCCAATTATCGTTAGCTTAAAACCAACTAACTGATAACGAATAATCTCATGAGATTTAAGTTACACAATAATTTAAGTTTTCTATTAACAGATTATATAACAGCTGATGAAAATCTCATGCAAACACCAAGTACCGATCATAGCTCATTTTATCAGGGGTTAACCAGCTTCCTGATTTTTTGTACCAAGATCAGCTAATTAGATTGATAAAAATGAAACATCAGATTTTAATGAGAAGTAATAATAAGAATCACAGAACGCAGCCCGTCACCTATCTTTGACTGTCTTCTTCTGAAAATGAATATGGCAGTGCCCTTCTTATACCAACCGCTGCACGTTGTCCAGGCCGCCACTGGTTAAAAAATGCAGGAAATGCAAAACATGAAAAAGAACAGGGGCAGATTTGTACCTTATGTGACTTCTGAGACTCTGACTCAGCCTATATTAACAAACGATGCATAAATAATATATTTGCGGTTAAGGTAAACTCAACATTGAGCTCTGGTGCCATCTAGTGGTAGTAACTTTAATGTCAGCAGAATATTACAACTTCCATATTTTCATCAGGTTTCTGAAAAAGGACATAGTTAAGAAAGAAAATGTTCTATTGATTTTTGAAGTGAAATGAAGTCAACACTGTGACAAAACAGTTTTCTGCAAATGGTAATGCGCAGTTACTTTGACGAACTCAACAAATAGAACTGAATATAATAGTAATTGTGGCATGCACAAGAGTTTAAACTCTCTTTCTGTTGCAAAGTCTCAGAACTTCATTAACTCATTATTATCACGCTTCCTAGCTCTCAAACTTACGGACTTCAATGCCCAAGATGCATCAGCCAGTCATATGACTCACCCATCCAATCATCAGTAAGCTGGCAGATTCCAGTCACCTGAAATGCAATGCTAAAATGCCAGAGTGAGAGTGAGAGATGAATTTCATGGCAATATAGATGTTATGAGCACAACATTAGGAAATGAAATACAAAAAAAAAGGAATTATTATCTGAACATGAAAGGCTAAAGTATAACTGAGTAAAAAAATTGATTCCATTGCTCACTAATGTATTTGAGCGATACTTGAAAATACTCATATTTTAGTTAAGTACATATACTTGAGTCAATGTAACTAGTTAATATCTACCTTTGGCAGTGGGGAACTATGGAAATTGAGGCAAGATCTTAGAGGAAATCACTCAGACAGAATAGGCTGGCATGAAAAGTAAAGCAAAACCCCCATTGCAAACATGATTTACATGGAACGTTCACCTGAGGATATCTTACATGTGATGCCATTATAAAAGGTAAATATGCACATCTTATAAATAAAATTTTAGATAAAATGGAAAACATTCACCCATAGAAAAATTATTTTGGAATGTGTTGTCCACCAAGGTGTGAAATATATGAGGTCCTGGAAGTAATTAACCTCTAGGACCCCCTGAATGCCTCAAATTCGAAATTCTGAAAAAACACACGGTGAAATACAAATTCAGGGAAAGGGTGTTGTTTAGGTTTTTCACCCACAACTGAGCATCTGTCTTGCGTGATTGGTTAGTGTAGTGGGTAACACCTCTGCCGTCTATGCTGTAGATTGGGTTTCAATCCCCACCTGGGTAAGCATCCTACACTGAACCAATAAGAGTCCTTGGGCAAGACTCCTAACACCACCATCACCTACCTGTGTAAAATGATCAAACTGTAAGTCGCTCTGGATAAGTGCAAAATGTAAATGTCTTGGATTTTCTTCACTAACTACGGCTGTGGCGCTGTAGTTATAGTTTTTACAATATTTCTATCATCAAAGACAAGCATTTAAGATCAAGTTCATAGTAGAGTTCTCACTTTATAATCACAGAGAGATAAAGACAGTTTCTGTAATGTTGTTCAAGACAAGTTACAGTTTTTTATTCCTTTATTTAATTAATTATAGTTTTAAGTCAAGCTTTACATAATGTTTCTTTACATTTACAATCTTTATTAAAGTGATTATAAAATTATTATTTTCATATATCTTTTTCAAATGAAAGGTCCAGAATAAGTGTCATTTCCATGATGTTGCACAATTTATAAATTTAAAGTTTTCTACCAATTCTATAACATTTTTGTTAAGTACTGTGTTAAATTGGGTAATAGATAAACAGATTCTGAAACGTTACTTAAAGAAATGGGAAAATTACATACATTTTCTAAAACATTCTAGAAAAATAAATCCAGTATCCAGTGTCTGGGTTTGGACTTGGGCTCCAGAGTGCTTTGCGCTCAGGTTTTGTTTGGCTGTAGGTCCTCCCCTTTCCAGGTGAAGCCAGAGCACTGATAGATCCTTCTCACCTAAAGGGTAAACAGCTATTCACTGTTTTCATCTCTGATTACTGGTACATAATCTATGAGCGCCTCCCCAGAAATCACAACCTCCTTTATTTCCGAACCTTACTCTTTTATAACCCGGCAACAAAAAAACATTTACATACCAGAATAATTTTGATTATTCTTTTAAACTAAAAGTAAGGGAAGAAATGCAACCCCAATTCCAAAAAAGTTGGGACATGGTGTAAAATGTAAATAAATACAACTAAAAACGATTTGCAAATCTCAGATTCATATTTTATTCACAGTAGAAAATAGAACACATCTCATGACAAAAGCCAGTGACTGAACTACAGATAGACATCCACTGTGCTTCTGTTGTGTTGCAGGTGAAGAACCTGCGCTACATGGCAGCTTGTAATGCAAGGTCCTGGAGTATGGAATAAGATTGCTGTCAAAAAATATTTGTGCATGCCCATCTACATCTGTACAGAAACATATTTGTTGTACACAAAAGTTTTCTATGGAGCCCCGCTGGTAACATCCTGTATAAATAAAAATAATGTGTGGCCATGACTTAGTAAGGCATGGGAACGAGATAATTAAGGTGTAGCCACTACTTAGTAAAGTGTGGGAACGAGATCTTAATGTGTGGCCTGTGAACTCATTCCCACACCTTACTAAGTCATGGCCAAGACTTAATCATCTCATTCCCAAGCCTTACTAAGTCGTGGCCACGCATTATTTTTATTTCTACAGGATGTCATCAGAGGCGCTTCATAGTTTTCATACATTCACGTACAGATGAAATCACATATAAAAGGCATAATGTGATGCTGTGTGTTGTCTGTGGGAATACAACTGCAAAGGTTGGGCTGGAGGTTAGTGAACCAACCTCATGACTGGAAGGTCACCGGTTTGATCCGCAGAGCCAGAAACTCCTCCATTATTGGTCCACCTTATTAAGGTAGAGACATCAGCCAATCTTGCACAATGCATAATTTGTGTTAGTCATCCTCTAGTCCTTCCTCAGTGGTGAGTTTCTGACCACAGGGAGACTGTTGGATGGATATTTTTAGTTGCTGGTCTGTTCTCAGCCTAGCAATGACACTGAGTTTACTCTAGCAACACTGCTGTCTCATCCACTATGTGCAGGACACACTAACGTTCCACTACAAATCATGTCAAAAATGTATAAATGCTTTTTCAAATAAGTGTCATTCATTCAAAATTCCATTTGCCAGAATTGATCAACATTAGCCAAAGTAGCCTTTACAACAGATGACACCTAGTAAAATGAGCATTTTTAAACATTTATGGAGGATTATATCAACTGCCATGAGATGCTTGTGTAGGTGTCATGTAGGCTTATGAATAGTAACCTACAATAAAATGTTAAACATTTCATTTTAATTTCTTGTAGTTTTAAAATGCACTTCTAATTTATTTTAAAAATTAAAACAAGTTCCCCGAACACAATTTAATTTGATTTTGAAACCACAATTAACACACCTTTCTTGAATATACATCAGTCCCTCCAAATATGGCAATGTTGTACCTTGAAAGCAAAAGACAAATCATGTAATATAGTTTGTGCTTTTAAACAAATAATATTGATAGTACAAGAGTACAATAAACTCACAATTACCTCATTAGCTTGTGATTTGTGTCCATGAACTAAGGACAAGGGATGCTGTACAAAATAAGTTCTCCTGACAATGCACCCCAGCTCTGTCATCCTTTCCAAAACTCCAGCAGTATCTACTCTGTAGGGACTCCTTGATGCGATTCCATTGTACTTTGTGCCCATCTGCTTGCAAGAAACCTTTTACCATCCTATATCTTGCACGGGGTATTCTTCTCTTAATAGACCTCACAGCGTTATCCAAGTCATGGAAAGAGAGACTGGTGTATATGGATCTTGTAGACAATTCCCGTTCACGCATATGGAGGATGGTCGACTGGCTCCTATCAGGTTTGCAATGCAAGACACCGGTAAAGACATGTCAATGAGTCTGATCAACAGTTCTTCAGAAAAAAAATTTTTGGTTGGCCTCGTCCATGGGCCCCATCCTTAATAAAAACTTTGGGTGCCTCTTGGGAAGTTTTCAGATGGTACATCAAATACAGTACTGGCTGATGTCAGAATAAACACCTCTTGGTTTAAAATGTAGTGAAAACAGTCCAAATCCAACTGTGGTCAGTTTAAGGTCTCACTTATTTTTGATCTAGGACGTTCCAGTAGGTGTGTAATCAGAGATGCCTGTGAAGACAAAATAATACATTTTAATGTCAAATACTTTTCTTAAAATGGGCTACTGAAAATAATGTTCACATTTCTTAATGGTTCTCAAGTTAAACAGTCAAGCATTTTCTAACCCTGGTCCTGGGAAAAGTCTGCCCTGCACCCTGCACATTCTAGTGTTTTCCCTGCATCAACACACAATCACTATTCACAATATCACTAATAAAAGGAGCATTGTCGCAGCTTTAACCAAAAAAAGTCCACAATGAATTAATAAGCAGGAATAAGCAGTAAAAAAATGATCAACAAGCAGATTTTGGGTACACCTCAATACTAAAAGCATAAGATAAGAGGTTAACCTGAAACCAAATGACACCACTGCGTTTAGCCAGCTCCATAAAACACTGCTGTCCTCAAAGATTACAACGGCAATGTACTTTATTATGCTATTAAACTATCTTGATAAAGCATTTGAAATTAATCATTGTTAAACAACTGTACTGACCAGAGAGAAGAATAAAAGCTGTACCTGAGACGTAGTTACTTAGTCCTTCAGCCATCTTGCTGCCCGCCAACAGTTGAGAGTGGGACGCTGGAGAGTTGATTGGTCTCCTACTCGATGCATTTTGCCTGTGACCCCAATGACGTATTTGTGACAGTTTTTTCTCGGTTTTAGATCTGTATTCATAACTAAGAATGTCCCATAATAATTAAATTGTTCCATAATAATTAAAGTTGTGTACATAAATCGTTATAGTTGTAGATTCTGCAGCTGTATTCTCACAGACCACACACAGCATCACATTGTGCTCTTTATGTGTGATTTAATCTGTACGTGAATGTATGAAAACAGACTTTTGTGTACAACGAATATGTTTATGTACGATGTAGATGAGCATGCACAAGTTTTTTTGACAGCGATCTTACTCCATACAGCAGCTGCAGAGTGAGTGCCCTAAAAAGCTCATCTGACTTTTAGTGGCCAAGATAAGCGGAGGCTGCCTTGGAGAACAGCACTTCAACAGTCCACATGCTCACCTGTGAATTTGTGGACACGAGTTTGTGGCAGCTCCATTTATCTATGCTGGCCAAGAAATGCTTACATTGCACCTGGTTGGTTCAAGTATTTAAAGAGTTCTAAAAGTCTTTGTTTATTAGTTAGTAATTAGAGCAGGAATGACCAACAGAATTAATATGCAGCATCACAATGAACAACATAAAGTTCATGAATGGAAAGGATTTCTACTGGAAATGAAAAAATCTACGATATATAGAACAGATCGTTGGCACTTGTATATAAGCAGCTTTATGTGAGAATGAGCACAAATATCATGAGAATGACAGCAAAGGGATGAGAATACTTCAGATGCTGTGAATAATAAAAAAAATGTATACATAATTCTAGGGAGCAAGAGACTCAGATGGAGAAGCCTAGTGTGGCAGAGGAGTAGACCAGTAGTAGCTGATGTGGAGCTTGCAAGCAACAGTACTGCTCCTAAATTGGTTTGATTTAGTCAGAAGAGGAAAACAGAAGCCCAGATGGAGCCTGCAAGAAAAAACGCTCCTCTAAATGTGTCTGTGCATAGATGAGGTGAAGCTGATTTGGAGGCTGTTAACAACAGAGCTGCTCCAAAGGTTTTCCATGGTGTCTCCTGCAGTCATGAACACTCTGGCCCACCTGCAGCCTCCACCCTCTTCTTCCCAAACAATGTGGAAGTGGCCCTCAGCAAGATGGTGCAGAAGTGCTCGCCTGGCTGGGTTTTACGCACTCTGTGACTGGTAAAAATCACATTACACATTTATTATTAGACTTAAATTGTAAATGTAAATAAATAGAATAGATAAAGAGACAATATATATAATATAATATAAAGACAACTTTAGTAATACACACACACACACACACATATATGTATGTATGTATATAGACCCCGGGGAAGACCCAGGACACGCTGGCGTGACTATATCGCCCAGCTGGCCTGGGAGCGCCTCGGAATCCCTCCCAGGGAGCTAGTGGAAGTGGCTGGGGAAAGGGAGGTCTGGGCTTCATTGGTCAGGATGCTGCCCCCGCGACCCGAACCCCGGAGAAGCGGAAGATGATGGATGGATGGATGGATGGATATATATATATATATATGTATATGTGTACATGCAGTGTGTGTGTGTGTGTGTGCATGACAGGCTATTCATACGCTCTTTTCTTTAATTTCATGAGGAATATTTTCATAAAGCTTGATTTTATGTTTCTCATTTATGTAAACTCTGGATGTGTTTGTCTCACTGTTCACTCTCCAATCTCCAGCCGCCACAACGATGCCATGGCATCATCAAAAACATAATCACCAAGATTAGTTACAAGACAGAACAAGTAAGTGACATGTAAACGAATGAGCAGAACAGTCTATGACATTTATATGAGCTCACATTATTATTAATACAGTTGTTTGTGTCTCCTTTTATATATACAGGTAAAGATGTCCAGAAGAAAATCTCCAGAGTCTTCAGAAATTCATCAAGAGTTCATCAGTAAATCTTTAAACTGGCCTCACACTGGAACAAAGGGTGACAAATTCCAACAAAACAAAAATAATGTTCTCTGTCTGGTTTGGAAATCATATCTGAGAATGGCCAAAGTACATATTAAAGGAGGAGTTCAGAGAAAAATGTACACAGTTTTCCTCCAAAGGTGTTGAAGAAAAGCGCTGCTATCTCCTGTCTCTTAGAAAAGCTGCAGGTCATCAAAACTGAAATTGGCCTAGCAACAATCCTGACATAGATTAACTATTTTTTTCGTTGTTGTTTTTTTACATAAAGGTTCTTATAGTTTTGTCTTTGTTATTAGCTTCTGAGGAACTACAGTTTTATATCACACATTTGTGAAGAAGCTGCATTATTACCACAAGTAAATGGGTACTGTCACCTCTACATTAGTGGTTTATCCCAGGTATAATGTAAAACTTCAGCACTATAAAATAACATATATCTGAGGGTCTCTTACAAGATTGCCTGTGTTTAAGCCCTGATGCTAACACAACATTAGAAATCCCATCGGGCTGTGTTTAGTGTTTTATACAAGTATTTCATTGTTAATTGATTTCAGTCAATGAGCATAATGTGTCATAATCAGCTGATTTCTGTGTTTGCGTGGAATCCAAAAACATTTTAACACAAAACAAATAGTGATACTGAATCTCCAGAACACATCTGAAAAAACAGTATACTCTGAAACTCTATATTGATGCTTGGTGAAAAATTGTAGCCAATCCAAAGCCTCATTCATCAAACAACCACATGACTGCTTTGGTAACTGATTAAAAACAAGCACAGACATCTGCATTGGTTTTCATGTTTTCAAGACAATAGCTTGACAAAACACTTGTGTGTTGATTTAGAGTTTATATGAAATCAATAACTTGCCTGTAAAAGAATGTGAAACACAACATATGACAGTTGCACTGCTTTCAATGCAAGAAGAAATAAGAAATAATGCTTTAAATTCTCATCTGGAGGAAGAAAACAGCACCAACACACACAGTGATTCTTATTAATTAGCTCAGCCATCATAAATCAACATTATATTTACTTGTTTGTTGGCTTTCAGTGGAAACTGTCATTGTATGATCATGGAATTTTGGGCTCAACAGTCCATACAGCCAGATGATTGGCTAAATGTGTATTCTAGAACTGATCCAACATTCTGTAGAATATTGATAACAGCAACCGAGTTCAAACAATCACATTAAATTCTATTCTGAGTGAGATATTGCGCTGCTGAGCCGCTGCTCTTCAAAACTTCACTGCAACTACATTCATCTGAAAAACTCTTCTACCTCTTTCTGGAAGCTCTTCTACACATTCTACAGAAGCTATAGAAATGGTAAATTTGATCAATTTTCAATTAGACAACATCATTTTATTTTGAAAAACATGAAGTTAGTGATGAGAGATTGTGCATCATATGAATGTAAGATAATGATGTGAGGTGTGAACTGTTGTTTCAGGGTAGGGAGAACCATGGCTCTGAGGGTCCTTATGGACTCAGAAGAAGGATTCTCCCCTCAAAGCGACTGAGGGATTACATCCTTGGTGGAGAGGCTACATCTGGGGCCACAGGTCGTAGGAGAAAGCAGGCCAAGCTTCAGCAGTTGGCAGAGACCAGAGGTGGGTACAGTAGCCTAACGGTCCTAGCAGCTCTTCCATAGCAGCCCTGGAGCATTTTAGACCCTCATCTCCCCAACCTAGCACAGTCTATACTAACATAAAGCGTGAAATATTCCACAAGGATCATAAGCTTTTTGTTTTTTTGTCATATATGCATAAACATTTCATTAAATAGAAGTATTTAATGCAGAAACATTTACTTTGTAAGTAGCATTTGTTGTTCACTAACATAAAGCTAATTTCCATTAGCATGCTTATGGTATGTTAGCACCAAGCTAATGATGATTTTCCACACTGGATTTAATACAACTTATGGCAGTGTTGACATTTGAAGCTGGTAAGTCATTGATTTATAATATTCTTTTCTTTATATGTTGCAGTTTTACAGTCTGTTAAGTTTTTAAATTTAGAGTCTAATTCTGAACGTTACTGAATTAGCCTGTTGGCCTTTGAGCTGTTTGTTGAGCTGGTTGTTAACAAGATCACTTTCTTTCGGAGGGGGTTTAATACTGCAAACATTGATGCATTCTCTAATGTTCTACAGTAAAATGTGATTCCTACTAGAAATGACTCATCTGATATTTTCTTATAGGCTATACCAACCATGGAAATAGAATGTTGTCTGTAAAAGCGTAGCTCTAAATGCTTTGTCTGAAGTGTGTGTTAGGACTGTGTGTTTCATATCAGCATGTTCATTTAGTGTCATAAACTATTGCCTGTTGTTCTCAACAGAATGAAATGAAACACAAAAGGATATGAAACACAAAAAGGATTAAGTAACTTAATGTCAATGTCTAAAGTAGAACCAAGTAAAAAGTAGATCAGTTTCCTCACAAATATAACTGAATAGAAGTAAAACTGTGACTCACTGAAGTACAAATCAATCAAAAGTTTACTTATGTACATGTAACTGAGTAGGTATAATTAGTTACTCCCACCTCTGACAGGGCAGACAGAGGGAGGAGACGGTGACCGGACAGCAGAACCCAAGAGCCCTGCAGGAACTGTTGAACCCTCCTCCTTCCGAGCAGAGGTACAATCATAGCTAACACATCAGAAATGCTCATACACTACTGATCAAAATCAGTGTTTTCAGTAATATAAAACAGATTTACTGCAGATAAATTAATAAAATTATTCTTATATGCTGATCAGTGTAACAAATAAAAGAATTTCTGAATGACTTTGTTAAAAGAGCTGCTGTTAAACATCATTGTGCACCATCACTACCACTACCATAGAACTAACTCAGTATATCAACATGTCTAAAGCTAATGGAATTTAACTTTATTGTAGCAGTGATAATTATAGAAATAAAGGCTGCTTTTAAAATATTTCTATATTTATCATTGCTTTGTAATGACATGACTGGCACATGCTCAAAATTTTATAACTATGTGAACAAAATTAACATTATATTTCATTTAGCACACCTGACTAATCTCATGATCTAATTATGATCAGTGTTTGGTCAGTGTTATTATTATTACTATTATTATTACTTTTTTATAACTTCTCGTTGTTTTCTAAATGCTTGCAACTTTGAATCTAAAATATATTTTGGTGTCTGTAATAAACTTTGACATTTGTATTAATAATAATGATCTATTAATGTGCTCTACTTCAGTAAATCTAAAACAAATTAATACTGTATTGTAGTTCTTAGTTAAGATTTTACATTTTTGATATATATAAAATAAACTATGTATGAATATTATAAGGGATTTCAAACTTTTTTGTGTACATTCAATTCAGTCACTCAGTTCTAGAGTCCCAGTGAACAGGTGTTGATTCTTCTTGTTTTTCCTGATTCAGAGTGCAGAGAGGACAGAGAGGGAGGCAGTGCTGCAGGAGAGCTCCATCCCTCTGCTGATCCATGGTCACACCACAGACGAGTACCAGACCATCTATCACTCTGTGGTGGACTCCATGGTCAGCGCAGCCTCTGGACAACCCCGTCCATACAGCCTGGAGCTTGGCCTCAGGATCAAGCAGCGCCTGTGGGAGACACTCCGCTGTCCCACTCTGAAAGAGGAGGAGCAGCCTGATGGACAGCTCGGTGTCACTGAGGGCTTCAGCACACCAATGCTGAGAAGCTTCGCTCCTCTTATTGAAGTGGACATCAGTGAAGAGCCCGTCCCTAAACCTCCTAAGAGGCCATGACAGTGAAGAGACCGGAACTCTCTTTACTTTTTTATCGTTGTTATTATTATTATTATTATTACTGTTATTAATATTAAGTTACAGTATAAACTGGAACCTGTTAAGTTGTTACAGTTTATTTTGATTTTATTTTAAAGTTTTTATTTTAAAGTTTTGCTTATTTTTAAGTTTATTTTACAGTTTATTGCCCACTGTAGATTTAAATATATTTTAAATTCATCCCTAACTTGTGTTATATTTAACACTTGTAGATAATCTATTGGGTTCAATTCACATAAAATGGAAGTTTTTGTGCCTTTTTGCTTCATGAGATGAGTAAAGTGCATATGTATATTTGTATCTGTATATCTGTAAAATGTACTTTGATGATATTTCAATTTGCAGTGTCTCATCACTCTTTCTGTGTTTTTTGCAGGTCTCCCACTGGATCGGTACTCTCCTTGCTGCTCTTCATCAAAAGCTTTTAAATATAATTCTATGATGATTTATAGTGTGAAATTTTGGATGTGCCCAGAATGATGGACAGAGCTCTATAATGAGCTGTAGAACTGAGATTTTAAAAATTAATTCTCCATATTTGTAAAACATTAATCAGATCTTGAGACTGAAATGACTATAAATAGATGACCTTGGTATATTTTCCTTTAATAACTTTAATAATAAATAATTCCCTGAATGGAATGTTTAAAAACACCAGTTAGTTTGATTTACTTTATTTACATCTACATTGTTTAAGTTTTCATCAAAGAAAAAAGCTTTATAACAAATAATTAATTATTAATCATTTGAATAGCTCTTAAATTATTTTTTTCTATCTGATGTCAACCAGAGGAGGATGGGTTCCCCTCTTGAGTCTTGGTTCCTCTCAAGGTTTCTTCCCCCTGCTCTGAGGGAGTTTTTCCTTGCCACTGTCACTGCTGGCTTGCTCATCTGGGGCTTGGACACGGAAGTGAAAACATAAATAGCAAAATAAATGTGATTAGAAGAATCTAGTAGATTAGTAGAAATTAGTCGATTTGTCGAGGAAACAGCCCAAGCCTGAACGCAGAAAATGATTATTATTGATTCCCAGTGTAGCTGTCTACTTACTCCTTTTTAAAGGGGTGTTTCTGATGTTCTGATCATAAGCTGATTCATTGTTAAACAGTTCAGTGTAAAGAGTTATGACTTTCATCAAAAATTATTATCATTTTACACAATAAATAACACTGTTTTGTACACTATTTATTTACTTGTCTTTTTTCAGTGATATTCTTCTTATTCTTTAGTGTGGACCAAAGAGTAAAGAGGGGGATAAACAGAACAGAAATGGGAAATTAACACACACACACACACACACACACACACACACACACACACACATATATATATATATGTATATGTGTGTGTGTGTGTGTGTGTGTGTTATATACAAATATATATAACACACATATATAGTTACTAGAAGTGAGAATTACTTGAGGTTCCACAGTAAATTATCATGATATCATGATATTGGAGTCATTTTATGATTCTACTGTGTGTTTAAGAGTTCTCTGCAGTATATTAAATATTGAAATTTTGGCTGGAAATTATGCTTTTAAAAGAAAACTTTCTTTGTTTTGTGCAATAAAATGTACATTATGTATCTCACTTTAATATTTGAATTGAAATAAAGCAGAATGTTAAAGTAGATAAGGGAACATGTTTCTATGTTATGGTGAAGCTGTTATGCGCTACACTTTCTCGTTGAAATGAATGCTCCACAATGCTTGCTTTTATAGGAAGTAACTGACACGGGCCTCATGTTGGTGTAGTAGCCCTGTAAAAGGGAAGATAATTAAAGGACAAACTCTCGGTTGCACTGTATCCTCTCTGTCTTTATGGCGAATGAAGAGATGCACGGCGAGAGCGCCCCCTCTTGGCTGGCACAGGGATGAGCAATCGATCATCGATAGCCTTTTCAATCCGATATGTAAGCCTACACCCAAAGACAGCAAATCAGTTTTTTTACAGGTACCAACATGCTTTGATAAAGGCCAATAGACTTTAACCCCAAATCCTCTCTTTTAGCTAGTTGCCACAGACATAAAGAAAATACTGTGTCAAACATGAATAAGAGTTAACGCTTTAAACATTTCCTATTACCAGACTTTCTCACTGCACACAAATACCTGTTCTTTAAATATCCATTAAAATGCGTAATTCTTTAAAGAAATTAGTCAATGTGCTGGTATACTTGCTTCTTTTTAAGATACATTTGTGCTTTATGGGTGGGGCTGCCTGTACTTACACTTAGTGTCTGTTTGAATATATGTAATTTGTAATGTCTGATCTCTGCTGTCCAAACACAATGTACAAATGGTGCAGACTGAAAACAAATTTCCTCTTTGGAGGACAATAAAGAATCTAATCTAATCTAATCTAATCTAATCTAATCTAATCTAATCTCTGTAACCATCACTGGCCTTGCTCTCACCATAAAGCAAAAAAGAAGTCTCAGCTCCATCTTTTGGATAAAGAAAACAACGCTCTGGCAAATGCCAAGCATCCTGCACGGTGTTGGGCTGTGAGCACAACCCCCACCTGTGGACGTTGGGCCCTCATACCATCCTCATGGAGTTTCTAACCGTTTGTGCAGACACATGCACATTTGTGGCCTGCTGGAGGTCATTTTGCAGGGCTCTGGCAGTGCTCCTCCTGTTCCTCCTGGCACAAAGGCGGAGGTAGCGGTCCTGCTGCTGGGTTGTTGCCCTCCTGCGGCCTCCTCCATGTCTCCTGGTGTACTGGCCTGTCTCCTGGTAGTGCCTCCAGCCTCTGGACACTACACTGACAGACACAGCAAACCTTCTTGCCACAGCTCACATTGATGTGCCATCCTGGATGAGCTGCACTACCTGAGCCACTTGTGTGGGTTGTAGAATCCGTCTCATGCTACCACGAGTGTGACCAAAACATCAGCCAGAAAGCATAGGTACTGAGAAGTGGTCTGTGGTCCCCACCTGCAGAACCACTACTTTATTTAGTGTGTCTTGCTAATTGCCAATAATTTCCATCTGTTGTCTCTTCCATTTGCACAACAGCATGTGAAACTGATTGTCAGTCAGTGTTGCTTCCTAAGTGGACAGTTTGATTTCACAGAAGTTTGATTTACTTGGAGTTATATTGTGTTGTTTAAGTGTTACCTTTATTTTTTTGAGCAGTGTATTATTGTAAGATTGTGAAAATGGAAAAATTGTCTGTTGTAATGTAAAAAAAACAAAAGTCCAAAAGGAGTTTAGCCAGTTTATTGGAAAAAAAATGCTGGACAAAACAATTTTTATGATAATGAAGAAAATATGAAAAACAGAAATCAAGACAGAAAAATTGTGATTAATATGAGAAGTTTAAGAAAAATGAGATAAAATGGAAAAAATAGGCTTGAGAGCCTTTAGGGCACCTATCACCCCTGTAAACCTGAGTGCGGACTCGGGCTCGCTCTTTCTCCCATCTCCCAAGACAGCTAGTTCCCGCTTATCTCTCCAAATCCCAACACTGTGTGCTCCTGCCCGAACTAACCGCTAAGGTTTTACCAAAAGAATTTATAACAACCCTGAGTATCTGCAGTGACCTCCTTCACCCAATCAGCATTAGCCAAAGAGACAAGCATTCACTGTCAGGGCCTGCAGAGATGAACAACCCGACTGCACACTTACGAAACATACATTGTAATATTGTCGCCATGGTACTCGCCAGCTCCTTTTATCTTATAAGAGAAAAGTGGAATTTGTCAACCACCTTCCCCTTCTTAAGCACCATGGACCTTGATTTGGTCAGCTTGAAACTCATCCTTGCCCAGGTAATAAGTTTCTTGACTCCTTGTAGGATCCATCTGCTCCCTGGGACTGATGTTGTTGTGATAGTAATGTCGCCCATGAATGCTCTTATTGGGGGCTGAGGTACGCCAGACTTCGTTAGGGGGCCTCTGCGTCCCACCTCAGCTGACTTGACCACCATGTTCATGGCAAGGGCGAAAAGAATAACAGAGATGGTACAACCCATTATTTTCCCTTTTTCCAGCCGATGCCAGACTGATGACTCTGACCCAGAGGTGACCCTCAGCCTGAAACTGTCGTAGTAATCCGGGATCAGTTCCTGGGCTTTGCTGGGAACATTCAATTCAATTCAATACAAGTTTATTTGTATAGCACTTTTTACAATGATGTTGTCACAAAGCAGCTTTACAGAAGTTTGAAAACATACAGGCATAACATATAACCCCCAGTGAGCAAGCCAGAGGCGACGGTGGCAAGGAAAAACTCCCTCAGTCTGGAGGAAGAAACCTTGGGAGGAACCAAGACTCACAAGGGGAGACCCATCCTCCTCTGGTCAAACAGTATTTACAATTTAATAAGCTAAATATCAAATAGAAGCTAAGAGCATCTGTGTTTGAAGACTGGATGGTAAAGCTTGAGAAACTACACTGGTAGAGGCAGTCGCTGACTGAGGCAGTTTCTGACCATGCTCCAAACACACCAGTGCATTCACAGGACAGAAACCATATTGCTGTTCAGAGCGTGGCAGGAACTCTCCTCATGGGGATTGTCTCCGGATACACCAGCACATTCACACAGGAGAGAAACCGTATTAGTGTTCAAAAAGAACCATCTTTTTAGGTGTGCAGTTGGGGTCAAAAACTGGCTGTATTTCAGGTATTTGTTTCTCTGAACACCTCCATCATGGCATACCCCCTGCTGAATAAGGCAAAGCTCAAGACAGTGCTGTCACTTATCTATGAGAGTCCTGAATTCAAAGGCTGCTATATCAGTGCACAAATATTGTACAGTATATAATGTAAAGATGAATATTTATATGTATATTTATATTTCAAATTGGCTAACTAGCTGTTTTTTTATTTACCCATTGAACAGGTCACCTTGGCTATCATCACAATTGCCCCCGCTCCCGAGATATTTGGCAGGAGCCGCCACTGGAAGTGCACCTTGTTGGGTGAAGTTGCCACCACCTATTTTTTAAATTATGATGACCAAGATAAAAATTCAGAAATGGAGAAAAAACACCAATTCATGAAGGTGCATGGTGATATCTTAAATGCAAAAAGTGAAGACCAAAATTCAAATGGAAATATGCAAAGTTTTAGTCAGTAAATCACTTTTCATCATTACAACAAACATGGGGAGTGGGGAAACTCACCCCTCTCCTCACAAAACTGTAATCATTTAATGCAAATGACAAAATATGTGCTTCTGGTGGGTGTGGATAATGTAGAGACATAAGAAACATCAACTTTTGCAACTTGGAAATATAAAGACAATGTCCATCCCAGTGCCATTTTGGTCTTCAAAGACTTGGTAACAAACAATGCCCAGTCATACACTGCACTGTCCTATCTGGTAGGATAGTTTGGGGATTGGCATCGGAGTTATGTTCACGAGTGATGAGAAGAGGGATCGTGAGACTGGTCGCAGCCTGGGACAGACGGGAGCAGTAATGTCGTGGTGAAGAAGGAGTTGAGCCATAAGGCAAGGCTCTTTGTTTACCGGTTGGTCCACATCCCAACCCTCACATATGGTCATGAGCTTTGGGTAATAACCAACAGAATGAGATCGCAGATACAAGTGGAGGAAATTAGCTTTTTTCATAGGGTGGTGGGCTACTCTCTTCTTGATGGGGTGAAGAGCTCGGTCATCTGGGAGGAGCTCAGAGTAGAGCTGCTACTCCTCAAAATTGAGACCACACACATACATTTTCTAAGTCACTTCTCCCTCAGTGTCGTGGGGTGGGTGCTGGAGCCTATCCCAGTGGTCATCGGGTGGAAGGCAGGATACACCCTGGACAGGTTGCCAGTCCATCGCAGGGCAGACAGACAGACATACACAGTCACACACACCCAGGGGCAATTTAGCATGTCCAATTTGCCTGACTACATGTCTTTGGACTGTGGAAGGAAACGGGAGTACCTGGAGGAGACCCATGCAAACACAGGGAGAACATGCAAACTCCACACAGAAAGGACCCTGGTCACCCAGCTGATAGGAAAATGGGAATCACTAATCCTTAAAGAGGCCCAGGGGTTTATCACAGGAGCAATTTCTAAACAGCGGCCATACTGTTGTTCATTGCTCTCAATGGAGAAGATGCCTCTATATGTGCCCACCCACTTCTCGTTACAGAATACTGGTGAGCCACTGTCACCATGTCTGCCTGCTTCTGACACTACAAATTCAGAAAGAACCATTAGGGGCTTCATATGTGAATTTGGACTCATGACTTTGCACTCCAGCTTTTGGAAACATTTTGAGTCTGTTAATGTATAAAAATGTACATGGTCATTTTCATTAACTTTACCAGTCTGGTTTTGTAGACCATCACCCAGAGGACTAGTATTTCCAAGTAGTTTAAGAAAGGCCAGATCTCTGTCTTGGAACGTCTTGTAATTTTCTGTAAACACAGCTTGGTAGACTAGAATACCATCTGAAATAGGGAAGATAACATATATTTCAGAGTTGAATTGGTCTTCAAGAACATGCCAGGCAGTCAGGATGTGACCGTTCCCATAGAAACATCCAAGACCCATGGTTATTTTTTTTTTTTATAGTTACTGATTTCTATGTGGCAAGGTGTTTCATTAGCTAATAGTAGGCCTTCAGGAAAACATTCAGTAATTGTTCCGCTTCGATAAAACACTGGGCCAAGTATATTACGCAGCCTTTCAATACAAGTCTGCCTGCAGTCAGGCCAGGTGGAGATACTAAGTTGTGAGTCCATGTGTGAATGTGGATGATGAGTGAGTGATTGTCAACTGTGGTTGAGATCCAGCAAATCTGTAAAAGAAGAAAAAAAGACTTTTTAATCACATGATTAGAACAATACTAGTAATAACTACAGCCTCAACTCTACCAAAATGACTCAAAAGTGAATGTAGGGAAATAAGGAGGAAAATATTTGATACAATAATAAAATTCAATACGCTTTTTCATGATCCCACAAAGTGTCAAATATTTTGTGACAGGCTATACAGAATCAAAAATAAACGCCTATTCTGTTTTACCAGACACTTGAAGTGAATGTGATTGTGAAGCAGCACGCTGAAAATAAGCCTTTATCTTGTCCAGAAGTCCGGGGCAGAAACTCACAAATAGAAGGTACTTAATCTATCTATGGAAAAAAAACATGCTAAAAATTGGAGTAGAGTTGTAAATAGACTATAACTATCCCATTTAAAAGAAAGTAAAGCTACCTAAATTACAAATTCTATTAAAAAACAAAGAAAAAAAAATTGTTTTGACAAACTTGTTCGGAATCTAAACACTCCTACACTCCAGTAAATGGCCAGGATCCACATTTCTAAGATCTAAGAATAACTCAGCTAATTTGCATTGTAGTCCATCTAGTTACTGAATCATAAGCCTTAGTATGTCATCAGCCTGGGATTTTAAGGGGTTAATAAATGTTTAGTAATAATGCACTTGTTGACTTAGGTAGCAGTTTTTTACCTAAACAACAAAAATTGGTTAAAAATATTGATTTAGTCCAACTCAATCTGCCTTGGTACTTGAAAAACATAAAATAGTTGGTAAGATAAAGTAAAATGTCCAAGTTTTGCAATTAAAGTAACATTTTGACTTTAGTGAACATCAAGTAGTGAGTTACCAAAACCATCTGTTTTTAAAATTATTTGATGTTAGAACTCTAATTTTTTTAAGTACAAACTTTTTTTTTCCTTAAACACTTTTAGACACAGAAATTTACCCATTTCAGGGGTCCCCAAGTGGTAAAACCCATTATCAAGAGATTGTGGATTCGAACCCCAGTGTGTCACATCTAATGTCTAAAATCTATATTCATTCTATAATGTTCACCTAACTGAAATGCAGTACAAAACTGGGAGTTAGGAGAGCTTTAACTAAACTGAGAAGTTTGAGTTCCATGTGTGTGTGTGTGTGTGTGTGTGTGTGTGTGTGTGTGTGTGTGTGTGTGTGTGTGTGTGTGTGTGTGTCTGTGTGCAGACATCCCAACTTGCAAAAATGAATTTCAGGGAGACACCCCCCCCCACCCCCAGGCCACTGCAAAAAAAAAAAAAAATACAATACTTATGCAACAAACATAACTTTACTTTAAGCTCCTCAGACTTACAGAACTTCTTTTTACAGCAAAGGCTTCGACATTAACCCCCCTACATCACAATTCTGAAATCAGTATTACAAACTGTACAGCGGGCAAGACTGTCATTGTTCTTTAATTTGACCAGACATGGATATATTTTAGAGTAGTCAGAGGTAAAATGAGTTTTATTTTTCTTCTTTTTGGAAGGCCCTACATCCGCTTTCCCTCCCTCCGCCTTGATGCTCCTTCTGTCACTGAACGCATCCCGTCCAGGAGGGGAAAAAACACTGCCCGCCCACACTAAAAACTGATTGGCTGACTCACAGACTCTTTGGAGAGAACAGGCCAATCAGAACCCTCTGTTTTGCATGCGCTTCATGAATATGCACACGAGGGGAGCGTCGCTCTCTCCCTCTCCCCCTCTTTCCCACACGCGATTGGGGGAAAAAGTCTGTGTCGCCTGCGCGCGCGTTTGTGTTCACTCTTGGGCCACTACTTCCGGGCATCAGGGAGACACTATTGATATGCGGGAGACTCCCGCGACTTCCGGGAGACTTGGTATGTCTGCTGTGTGTGTATGTTTATGTGTGAGTTGCGTGAACTCTACAGCTCTCAGGTTGTTAATTCAAAAGTCATGGTGTGATCAACTAACTTTGAACTGACTGATTGAATTTTTTTACCCTCACACTGGGAAAAAACTGCATGTAGACAAAGTCATTACAGTGAAGTCTGTCAGCGCCCCTGGGTATAAACCCCTAGAAAAGCCACATTCAAGTTTCAAAGACATATTTTATATCAATAATAAAACATCTGACACAAAAATGCTGAGTCAAAATTTTCCCGCTTGTGGCTTTTCAGCAAGCCTATTGGCTCTTTTCACTGAAGGGCGGGACTTTCCCATAAACAGACACTTCACTGTTAAAAATGCATCTATTTCACCTAAAAAACTAAATACCTGGCTTTCGGAATTTTTAGCTCACTGAGCTGGTAATATTATGTCAACTAAGAATAAATTGTGTTTTGCATTTGTCACCTTATTATTTGAAGTTTAATAAACTCTACCATTCACTTTAAACTAGTTAATTACTTTAAGCTTAAAAGTTTCATAGTTTAAAATAATTTTTGCAGTGCATGTTGACTTTGAATTTAGAAGTGAGTAACCTGGTTAACTTAATGTAAAATATATACTATGAGGGAAAGAGGTGTGGTCATAACTAACAGCAGCAGTTAAATTGGCTAACATGTCATTAAACTGATAAAAAATTGAACGTATTACATTTTAATGAGAAGCAGTAATAAGAATAACAGAATACAGTCAGACAATTACCTGAAGAGGAATGTGGTGACGCCCTCCTTACATCACCCACTGCGTGTCCTGTCAGATCACCATTGGTTCAAAAAGGCGGGAAAATTCGAAGCGATTTGTTGCCTTCAAAACAGTGCGGCGGGTGTGTGCTTGGCTGAAGTTCAATGACTTCTCTGACACAGCCTTTTATAATCAAGCATTCCTGCGTAACAATATATTTGCAGTTGATGTGAACAGCGTTCAGCTCTGCTGCCACCTACTGGTGATAACATTAATGCCTCCAGCTATGGGGAGGATGACTGAACCTGTTCATCTTTATTAGTTTTCTGAACAAGCCTCTGCTGCAGATGTTAATATGGTTACTTTTTTATTTACTTTGTATAATATTGACTTGTATATATAAATCAATTAAAAATAGTAATAATGGCTTGTGCAAAAGACACCCTTCCTCTCTAACTCCAGAACCCCCCCCCGCGACCATGAGAGAGAAGCGGCTTGGATGGATGGATGTTGCAATGAGTGAATTAATCAGTCCTATTTAACTTAGAATTTTTTTCTAACAATTCTTTAATACAATGCATTTTTTATTTGAATAAAAGTAGTTAATTTGCTTGTTACTACATAAAGTCGTTTTTTAGGTTGATCTAGTTGAGCCAGTTTATACAGTGTATTTGAACTTCATGACTATACAGAGCTCTCCTGTTTTGCGTAAAAAGTGTATTTCTATTATAATGTGGTATAGATGAATGCTAAATATTGTTTAATATTAATGTTAATATCAATATGAACTCTTGTATTTTAAGATCAGTTCATTGACGGTGAAAGACCCAATTTACATGGGACACACCCACTGTGGGGTGGGTGGAACGCAGGTAGGGAGCGTATTGATTCCCGGGGGAAGATAAAGGGGAGCACACCCAGGTGAGTCTACTTCTACTTGGGTCAGACGAGGGGGCGGCGGGAGTTGTTTGGTGTGTCACTGTCGCTGTTGGAGGAGCTTGGTCTGTGTATGTGCGTCGGCGGGAGTAGCCAACCAGGCGGGCGTCAACACTGACTTAACAGGGGCAGGTTCAACGCTGCCTACATATTTATTGGGTTACAGCTACGGAGCAAGTATGCGGAGCAGGTACTTGTGTTGACGTCAGCAGTGTCTGTTACGCTTGCGGGCCGCTGGTTTCCCTCCACAGTTTTTATTGTATTGTGTGCCATTGTGAGTGGTATAGTTTGTAATTGCGCCGTGTTCACTCCGCTTATAGCCAAGTCACCTCTTGCTGTTTAATTAAAGTTTTTTATTAAGGATGCTGTGTTGGGCTTTAGATTTTAGATGTTAGTTATCTGTAAAACATTGTAATAGCATATGTTTATGTTTATGTTTATGTTCAGTTGCACCATGGAAGGTGTTTTTGATATTTTTATTCTTTTCTTTAGGCTGCCTTGGTGCTCTGGTTGTGCCATTTTGGGGTGTCTTATTTTTTGGTTGTGTAATCATTCTGTGGGCGGTCTTAGCTGGTGAGGCTGGTTTGTGTTCTTGGTGTTATCGATCAGTAGTAGTTTGGGGTGTGTTTTTTTTTTTTTTTTTTTTTTTTTTTTTTTTTTTTTTTTTTTTTTTTTTAATTGTGGGAGGGCTCCATGGGTTTGGGCACTTTCTTGGCCACACTTATTTTTTGGGGGCCTGTGCTATGTTAATTGTCCTCTGTATATTTAGCTGGAATCTGTTTATTAATATCATTTACAATATTAAAGGTTCTTTGTACTTGATGCCTTTTTTGTTAATTACTTGAAATGTAGTGTGAATTAATATTCAGATTTGCATTACTGGCTGGCTCTTGCACCCTTTCAGTTGTGAAGGGGCCCCCTTCCCCATAATATAGGGGTCATGTAGTCAATGCTCTATATACTTTAGGTGTATACATAAGTGCAAATGTTGGGCACTTTTAATGTGCAAATATCACACCTAATACCAGTGAACATCACAAAGTCACTTCCGCATGAGGTTATTCAGCTTATGAAGTCACATGTTACATAAAGATGTGAGGAATGAGCTTTGTGTCCAAGGCTCCAGATACTTCAAGCAGCATGATGCAAGAACTAGTAGCTTGTGGGCTCCCCCTACAGTTGCAGAGTGCATTTCAGTTTTACACCAGATCGTGCTGTGAGACCCCCTCACTGCCAGCTGTACAAGTGATCTGGTTGAAGAGCAGAAGGATACTGTAACGTCTCCCGCCGGCTCAGCAGACTAACACCCCTCACTCCATCCAGAACTCCAACTCCCAGAATCCTCTGGGGATCACATGACCAGATTCTCCACCATCTACCTTTCCATGCAGTGATTGTTGTCACCTGTTCATGTGGCCATGAAACCTGTTTGCTTCCATAGCCTCATTGGGAGTGATTGTATCAGTCTCCTGTACGTTACCAAGCCTTTTGTTCCAGTGTTTGATGTCCCGGGTTGGTTTCTCGCTCACGATTCCAGCCTGACCCCTTTTGGACTTGACTTGCCTCTTCATGTTCTGACCTTCACTCATGTCTTCCACTCTGATTTAGTTAAGCCTGTATTGCCTGTTTTTGTCCTTCGTTTTATGGATGCTTATCAAACATTTTTACCTCATCACAGATACAGAATCCGATTTCCCTTGGCGTGCACACGCGTCATGCAGGCAGACGCAACATATTACACTCGCGATTTCCATTGCTGTGTGTAAACAACTGAAACTGCCAGCGTCCATGATCCAGCGTAACGCACGTGCATGTGAAGGGGAGTTGGATTCTGTCAGTTGGAATTCGACACAACACTGGTAGGAGAAGAGAGAGAGAGCCATGCCAACGTACAAGGTAGTATATTAAAGCTTTATTACAAGAGGTTGTGCAAGACCGTCCAAGCTCAATTGGTGTGAGATCCACAGACTGACAACTTTTTGGTGTGAGATGATTTATTTCTTTGCACGCTTGCCTGAAAGGCGATGAGCTTAGATGAGTTTTGGCATGTGGAAAAACTACAAAACTCCACAAGACAGTGGTGGAGCCAGAAACTATGATTTTGTTTTTTAAAGATTTAATTTATTAGAGCTGGAGTTGCAACATGTGCCGGTGAAGTATCTTGGACTGGTTAGAGAGGTTCATCATGAGGTAAAATACACTTTAAGGTACGTGCAAAATAATGTTAAGATCAGGTAGATAAGGTTCAGTTTACTCAGGCAAAATAATGTTCTGTTTAAAATGTACCTGTAACTAAGTACATATACACTCATGTGCTGTACTTAACCCTTGTGTTGTCTCAAGTGAAAACCCCAGCAATGAGCTTTATTCAACATTAAATTTGATGGCTTTTTCTAAACTGACTCCAACCTTTTTTTTAACTTGTACTTTTACTTTAGTATTTCATTTTATGCAGCTTGCTTCCATGCTTTAAGCTACCAAGTGGCCCTGATGGTCAGTGCTACAGGAACAGGAAACTGTTCCCATCCATAATCCTGCAGGCTGTTTATGACCATCAGGGCTGCTTCATTGACGCCTACGTTGGATGCCCTGGCTCAGTACACGATTCCAGAGTGCTCCTCCACAGCACACTGTACAGGTGTTCACTCTACCCTCCTCCAGGGCAACTTGCTTCCATGTCACTACATTTCAATGTCAATACATTTCCGAGATATAGCTATGTTGCTAGATAACTGACGGCTTAATGCTTTTGAGTCTAGGAACTACTATAGGTAGTAACATACTACAGTTCTAAAAACGTTGACTAGTTAGTCAGGTCATTCTTGTACCACAGCCTTTTCAACACAGAGGGAAACCGTGAAAGTGGAAAAATGACATTACGTGCATGTTCCATTTCAGGAGCGCTGGGATATATGAAACTACCCAGGAAATGACAAAATAACCCATAGATTCAGATTCCTTTATTGATCCCAGGGGGAAATTGCAGTTGTTACAGTTGCAGCCATTTATGTAAAAATAAACACTTTACTAACAATTTAAGACAATATAGAGAATTTACAGTATGAACGCCAGATTTAAGTACTTAAGAATATAGTAAGGTGGCAGTGATTGTGATAGTAATGTGAAACATCAGGTATAAAGCAATTACAATTATTTAAATTATTTAAATTAAGTTAGTGTGTGTGACCCAATTTCAGTAACGTAGCCACTGAGTTGTTGAAAAAAACCCAGCATTTTTTTTCCCAGTGTATCTTCAACAATAAAAAATGGTTTTGTCGTAAATTTTGGGTGAAGGGGGGGGGGGGGGGGGTATCAAATCGATAGGCTTTAAGCCATATTCAAGTTCTGGCAAAGCTACTGGAGCTTTTCAAGCAAGGTTGGTGGCATGGATGGGGTGCCACAATTGACACCATGGTATTTCTGTTATGGCTGGTAAGTGAGACATTATACAGGGTGGTCTCCAGCATGTTTGGGATGCATCGTTCTACTGTCCATCGCATCGTCCATAGTCACAGTGCGGGTGGTGGCCATTCGACTGTCATCCACCTCCCCAAGACTCCAGAAGACCTGGTGGAAATATCCCATTGATTTGCAGGGCTGGAAAGACGACAGGACCTTCCAGGAAGCAGCTGGATTGGCTGCCATGTCTGCTTTAAGCTACCAAGTGACCCTGATGGTCAGTGCTACAGGAACAGGAAACTGTTCCCATCCATAATCCTGCAGGCTGTTTATGACCATCAGGGCTGCTTCATTGACGCCTACGTTGGATGCCCTGGCTCAGTACACGATTCCAGAGTGCTCCTCCACAGCACACTGTACAGGTGTTCACTCTACCCTCCTCCAGGGCAACTTCTCCTTGCAGATGTAGGAAACCAGGTGTCCAGTGCCCTCCCTGATCACTCCCTACAAAAGGTAAGTACAAGGTGTGTGAGCCCAGTGCTTCAGTGTTCACCATTCCAGAGTATGCTCCTTTTAGAGCGTGCTTTTAGGATGATGAAAACCAGGTTTAGGGCCATCTTCTTACAAGCACTGGTGCTGCATCACACATTTGTACCTCATATAAGTGGGTCATTCGGCAGGATTTTTTTAGACTACTAAGGACTACAAATTTCTTTTTTTATTAAAACCTTTTTACCATTTTATTTGATGTAATAACAGCCTGTATAATACTATAATAATCCACAATATCTGCCTTGGGACTGGTGACATTGTGGCCCCAGGAGATTTGTTTTTCCAAGCAGGAGGGCACATGTCCAGAAGATGAGGAGAATGGCTTGGGGACAGTCTGCAGAGGTTAACAATTTATTTTAATAAATGTAATTTCTCAATCATTTTCTCAAGGACAGAGAACAGCCTGTCAATTCTTTCCCTGCTGTCCTATGCTCTCATCTTCTCTGCCTCTTTCTACAGCCTCATACTTCTTTAAAAAATTAGTGTCTGTTTGTTTGTTTATTTAATTATTTTAGATCACTGCTACACTGTGTTAAAGGGGGCCTATCGCTCTGTTCCCTGTGCTGCTCTGGGCCTCTCCAATCAACCCTCCTCCTTCTAACCTATAGGCAGAAGCTCAAGTGTGCCAAACCTATAGTCAGCTCTGTGAAGAAGTGGACCAACAAGGCTAAAGAAAGTCTTCAGGACTGCATGGAATTAACAGATTGGAGTGTGTTGGAGGACTGGAGGATGCTATAGGTAGCCTGGATGAATATACGGATACAGTGACCTCCTACATCAGCTTTTGTGAAGATACCAGTGTTTCTACCAGGACTCGTATTAAATAATAACAAAGACAAGCCCTGGTTTAATGCCAGACTGAAACAATTGCGCCAGTGTTAAGAAGCAGCGTTTTGGAGTGGCAATCGGGCTCTGTACAATCAGGCTAGGAACACACTCAATAAAGAAATCAGAGCTGCAAAAAGAGCTACTCAAAAAAGCTGATTAGTATAATGTCCACGAATGAGCCATCAACCATCTGGAAGTGCCTGCAGAACATCACCAGCTACAAAAGACTGCTTCAAACGCTCCACCATTATACCAGTTCCCAAGAAAGCAACCATCACAGGATTGAATGACTATAGACCCGTTGCATTGACCTCTGTAGTCATGAAATCCTTTGGGAGACTGGTGCTCTCCCATCTGAAGAACATCACAGTTCCTCTGCTAGACCCCCTGCAGTTTGCATACTGGGCAAATAGGTCAGTGGATGACACAGTAAACATGGGACTCCAGCATATTCAACAGCTTGAACACCCAGGAACATATGCAAGAATTTTGTTCTTGGACTTTAGCTCAGCCTTTAATACGATCATCCTCGGTCAGCTACACAATAACCTACTCCAACTTGTGTGCCAAGCCCCACCTGCCAGTGGATCACCAACTTCCTCACTGGCAGAGAACAGCAGGCGAGCAGCCACAATAACCTGGTGCTGAACACAGCAAAAACAGTGGAGATGACAGTGGACTTCAGGAAGAGCCCTCCAGCCCTGCCAGCACTCACCATCCTGGACAGAACTGTGGTGGCAGTGGAGTCCTGTAAGTTCCTGGGCAAAACAATCACCAAGGACCTGAAATGGGACAGCAAAATGAGCTTCATCATCAAGAGAGCCCAGCATAGGATGTACTTCATGCGTCAGCTGAGGAAGTTCAACCTGCCCTAGGAGCTGATGGTGCGGTTCTACACAGCCATCATAGAGTCTGTCATCACCTTGTCCACCACGTTGTGGGGCAGCTTAGCCACCAAGTATGACCTCCACAGACTGCAGCGCATCATCATCTGCAGAGAGGACAATTGGGGTAAAGTTGCCTACACTGCTGGAACTGCATGCCTCCAGAACTCGGACGCATGCAGAGAAGATCTCCACAGACCCCTCTCACTCTGGACACTGCCTGTTCCAGCTCCTTCCCTCAGGCTGGCGCTTCAGCCAGATGAGGAACAGGACATCCAGGCTACAAAGGAGCTTCTTCCCACAAGCCATCACTCTCTTGAACAGTTAAAATATTACACATAAACAACATTCCAGCTTCAAACTGCACTTCAAAGATACTGGTACATATAGTATCAAGTTAAACTCCATCCTCTGGAACTGCCATCTCATACCAGTGTTTATACTGCATCTTACTTACCTGCCATATTACCCCACTTATCATCTCATTGATCCTTTTCTCTGCCATTATACACCCCTTAACTGCTGCTGCACTCAGCACTTTAACTTTAGACCCATACTTTGTAAATGTAAGGTTTACAGGTATGACTGTGTCTGAGTGAGTGATGGTAGGAATGTTTTGTTTTATTTTATTTTTCTTAGTTTTTTTTATTTTATTCACTACATGTAAATATCTGATACTGTGCACTGTGAGCTCCTGTAACCAAAACCACGAGTACTACGAGTAGCCTGTTGCTGCCTTACCTCCAAGCCACACTTGCTGCATTTTTGGCTCCGAATAGCAGACCATTGTTTGCCCACTGCAGTCTTATAATTTGCTGTCTGGTCCTAGCTTCCTAAAACAAAACGAAACATTAGCATAAGTTTTGCTTTAGACCACATTCAGCTCAGTTTAAACCCAATTACATGTAACAGTGTACTCTTTAGCTGTCATTTGTTCCTCTGCCGAGTCTGCCATGTTCTCAAATCCTCGCCAGCGCACAGTGAACCTTGGGGTTCACATGTTGGCTGGCAAAGGCAAAAAACTTGTAGAGAGAATTACCACTCTGTAATGTCTTCCAGGTTTCTGAAACGCAAGAGGGAGCTCCCGAGTGAGTCCAAAATGAACATGGAGCATTTGAGCAAAATCATAGGCCCTCTGGCCTTTGGCAGTCCTGTTGTTGACATAATTGGGGAAAATAGGAAGTGGCCAGGCACCTCATAAATGGGTTGGATCCTTTGCCATGGCAAAGAACAACACATTTCTTGGCCACAAATGAAGGAGCCGGCGAAATAGGACGGCCTTGTCGCACCACTGTGATGCAATCAGCATTCAAACTCAGCCCCTGAATTGGGACACAGCTGTATCCAGCTGAAGAGCTGTAATTATTGATAAGTGATGTGGTGCATAAAGTGTTGTGCAGTTCTTGCCAGAGGTTTCATAGCCCCTTCTTCAAAGTTCATAATGCTGTAGCAGGTGTTTTGGGAGGAGTGGCAACAAGAGAGATGCCATTCTCTCTCTTATTACAACCCCAATTCCAATGAAGTTCGGACGTTGAATGCCCTTGACCTTAATTAAAAACCAACATCATTCTGTAATGGATATTACCACATGGGCTCAGGAACACTTCAGAAAACCATTGGCAGTGAACACAGTTTGTCGCTCCATCTACAAGTGCAAGTTAAATCTCGGAAAAAAAAGAGCCATATATCAACAACACCCAGAAACGCTGCCGGCTTCTCTGGGCCCGAGCTCATCTGAGATGGACTGACGCAAAGTGGAAAAGTATCCTGTGGTCTGACGAGTCCACATTTCACATTGGTTTTGGAAATCATGGACGTTGTGTCCTCCGGGCCAAAGAGGAAAAGCACTGTCGGGTTGTTATCAGCGCAAATTTCAAAAGCCAGCGTCTCTGATGGTATGGGGGTGTGTTAGTGCCCATGGCATGGGTAACTTGCACATCTGTGAAGGCACCATTAATGCTGAAAGGTACATACAGGTTTTGGAGCAACATATGCTGCCATCCAAGCAACGTCTTTTTCAGGGACCTCCTGTGTAGACAATGACAATGCCAAGCCATATTCTGCACGTGTTACAACAGTGTGGCTTCCTAGTAAAAGAGTGCGGGTACTAGAGTGGCCTGCCTGCAATCCAGACCTGTCTCGCGGATTATGAAGTACAAAATACGACAACCTACAAAGCTTCAACAGTTAATGTCCTCAGTTCCCAAACGCTTATTGAGTGTTATTAAAAGGAAAGGTGATGTAACACAGTGGTAAACACGCCCCTGTCCCAACTTCTTTGGAATGTGTTGCAGGCATCAAATTCAAAATGAGGGAATTTGCAAAATACAAAGTTTATCCATTTGAACATTAAATATCTTGTCTTTGTAGTGTATTCAATTGAATATAGGTTGAAAAGAATTAGCAAATAATCATATTCTGTTTTTATTTGTTTTACACAATGTCCCAACTTCACTGGAATTGGGGTTGTAGTCAGTGTACCATCAAAGCTGTTATTTCATAGTAAAATTGTTGCTTTAATATCTATAAAATAATCAGTCATACCTAATCACCAATGTTTACTACATAGTTAAGTCAGAAGCCTTTGGGTTCCCTTTATGAGTAGCCTTATACAGTGACAGAGATTTTATCTTAAAAGTCTGAATACAGTACTGTTCACAAACTACAGACTGTTATTGCTCACTAAGATTAATCTGTAGGTATCAGATGTAAGTAATAAACAGAGTGCATCTTTTTATGCATACTTTAAGATTTACAATGACAGCCCTGAGAAAATGTTATAACTGTTTCAGTTAAAAGTATCTAGTTTATTTATTGGATTACTGTAAGCCAGTATGGGCTGTCATTTTACTAGACAAGCCTATTAATGGGTTCTTATTGTAATGCTTCCATATAATCCTTCCTGCAAAAATATTATTTAAATAAATATTAATAAGTGAAACAGTAAATAAATCATGCAATGATAAACATATTTTAAACACATTTTAGTAAAAAAGCGTCCCAAATAAATAAATAACAAAGCTAACTTGATTTTATCAGGAGGTGAGGCCATAGTATTGACACTTCATGTTTGTTCCAACTTAAAATAGAGATAAAGGGCACACAGAAGAAAAGGTGGAGGTTAAAAGGGTAGGAGGACGGTTTGAATTCAGAACCATCGGCCAACTGTGTTTGCACACTTTGGAATTAGACATCTGCATTTAACCCGTCCATGCAGTGAAACACCCACGTACATGCATGCTAGTGAACAAAGACACTGGGGGGCTCTACCTTTATTTATTTCCTTCTGTTATTTTACACTGATAAATGTCTGCACTTCATCTTCAAGTTGATTTTTCCATTCTTTTTAGACCACAAGGGGGCCCCCTGTGACAGTCGAACTACGGACTTATTGCATTGGTCTCCAAAGGCCCAGTATGACTGAGAGCAACTTACTGTATAAGCACACAACCTCAAGTTTTGGGTCAGAGTGACTTGTTTTCCCATAGAAATGGGGCCACCAAATGGAAATGCAGTGATTTAGTTCCTTTAACTGTCGATTCTTTGTGTTAGTAGTTAGTCTAACACACAAAGCCTTCAGTTCTCAGCTCCTGTCCAAACCAAAGGTAGTGGTAGCTTGGTTGTATTTGCTGGGTGATACGTTTCAAACTTCTAACCATTTTGTTTCCATTTAAAAGTTAACAGTGAATAAGAGCATTGCTTCAGTATGTGTTTAGACACAAGCATGAGGATTCCCTGAAATAAAATGTGTTTTTGTATGCATGACATGTATTTTGTTGTTCCCAGAAATCTTTAGCTGATTCTCAAGGCCTAGAAGGCGCTGAGGGTTCCCTGTAAGCATCTAGACATTAGCCTTGGTGCTTCGAATGACGCTGAAAAGGAAATGAGTGGTGTCACTCTTCTCTTCCTCCTGCCAGTCTGTTAAAGGTTCTGCTTAACTTAGGTGTTCTTGCTTCTATATAGACACACACAGAACCAAGTCTAGGTCTTCTATTAGTTTTCTACCTCTGCAACAACTCTGCTAAGCACAAGAAACAACAGAGCAGCAAATTGATTTTTGTTCATTAAGTATGTGGGCAATGTATAATTATTATTCCTTGCCATGTATGACTGTACATACCACCGGATTAACTCTGACATTCTGCACTTTAACCTCAATGTAATGGTTTCACTTCAAATCTAGTGTATGAGAGCATGCAGCCAAAAATCACTACATATAATGAGCATGAATCACCTCGTTTACTCAGATCACAGGATGCTGGTTTTCTACTGGTTCCTAAAATTCATAAAACTTCAATGGGAGGAAGAGCTTTTTCATACAAAGCCCCCAAATTGTGTAATAATCTCCCAGTTAATGTTCAGGACTCTGACACAGTCTCAACCTTTAAGTCTAGACTGAAAACATGTTTGTTTAGTTTAGCTTTTGTTAATTAGCCTTCCACTCTAGATAAAGGCAGGAGATCCAGGGGTTCATGGGCATGAAGGCTTATGGTAAACTGAGATGTTGGTGCTGTTGACCCACCACTTCACACAATCACACAGGTTTGTTGACGGTGGAGTGGGGGGATCCCAGTGTCTCAGGGTACTCTCATATCTATGTTACCTTCTGGTTCTCTCCTTTTAGTTCATGCTGTTATAGTTAGTCACCAGCCACACTCTGGGGGGAAATCATATTTATTACAGTCATACTCCTGAGCAGAGCTAATTTTGTCTCTTTACTCTTCCTGAGATAATGACTGCCCTCCCATCTTGCTGAACGCTGTTGGAAGACTGACCATCAGGGCCTCCTCCTCACCATCACCAACCCACTCTCCTGTTCATTTGTGTCAAATGCAACACCCTCAATTACATCACTGTGCCATCCAGATGTACCAGCTTTGAGATAGGATAGGCCTGTTTCAGCTCACTCCCACTCTTCATAAAGACTCAGTCAGAAACTGCCTCAGTCAGCGACTGCCTCTACCGGTGCAGTTTCTAAAGCTTTACCATGCAGTCTTCAAACACAGATCCTTTTAGCTTCTATTTGATATTTAGCTTATTAAATTGTAAACACTGTTTGACCAGAGGAGGATGGGTCTCCCCTTGTGAGTCTTGGTTCCTCCCAAGGTTTCTTCCTCCAGACTGAGGGAGTTTTTCCTTGCCAACGTCGCTTCTGGCTTGCTCACTGGGGGATATATGTTATGCCTGTATGTTTTCAAACTTCTGTAAAGCTGCTTTGTGACAACATAATTGTAAAAAGTGCTATACAAATAAACTTGAATTGAATTGAATGTTCCCAGCTAAGTCCAGGAACTGATCCTGGATTACTACGACAGTTTCAGGCTGAGGGTCACCTCTGGGTCAGAGACATCGGTCTGGCATCGGCTGGAAAAAGGGAAAATAATGGGTTGTACCATCTCTGTTATTCTTTTCACCCTTGCCATGAAAATGGTGGTCAAGTCAGCTGAGGTGGAATGCAGAGACCCCCTAACGAAGTCTGGCGTACCTCAGCCCCCAATAAGTGCATTCATGGGCGACCTTACTATCACAACAACATCAGTCCCAGGGAGCAGATGGATCCTACAAGGAGTCGAGAAACTTATTACCTGGGCAAGGATGAGTTTCAAGCCGATCAAATCAAGGTCCATGGTGCTGAAGAAGGGGAAGGTGGTTGACAAATTCCACTTTTCTCTTATAAGACAAAAGGCGCTGGTGAGTACCATGGTGACAACGCAACGTCGTTGTAAAAAACGCTATACAAGTAAACTTGAATTGAATTGAAGCATGCAGAACGCTGTAATAGAGGCTGGTAATGTCTCCCTGCAGAAAATGTTATAAGAAAATTTTATGACATCTTTTTGTCTTTAGAGTCAAACTTTTGCTTTACTCAAAATAAGTTATTGAGAATAATGACCAAACAGCTAAAGTGGGAAAAGGGGTTTATTTGTTTTTTTGTTTTTTTTTTGTTTTGTTTTCTTTTTTTGTTTGTTTTTTTTTGGAGGAGGGTCAATGACTTGAAACAAGAATATAAAGATGAGAGAGAAAAAGAGTAAGGAGGAACTTGTGTGTGTTAAAGTTGTGCTTTTGCTGCTGTTGGAATGCAGATTGGAGGCTGTAGCTTGATGTTGTAAATTGTGTACACACAGCTGAAGGTTTTTGATGTTGATGAAACTGCCTGTGAGGGTTCACCAGGTGCTGCTGTTAGAATACAGACTGGAGGCTGCGGGTTCTGGATGTATCTCTGTAGATGGAGTACACAGGTGTTAACTGCTGTGTTTCTAGAACTGCCCAGAGAAGTGAGTCAGTAGTCCCTTGAGGATGAACACTTTGTTCTTTCATAGATCTTACAGTTTTGGTGTTCATTCAGTTATTGCTAGTGCACCATTAAAGCCCTTGTTTAACCCTAGTGTGGTGATTGGGTCTGTGGGACCCATTTTCAATGTTTACCAAAAGAGAAAAATGTGTGATTATTAGTTTAACCTCAGGTTTCTTGGCCTTTGCTCATTTTCTGTGAAGAACATATAAAATAACACATTTTTAGTGTTTTCACACTGTAACCCCCTTCACATTTATATTACAAACGCGGTGTTGTGGTGAGCCCACGAGGAATAAAAGTGTGGAGGTGCTGTGTCCCTTCACTCTGTTCTCCTCCTATAGGGCCTGTTGTTCGCGTGTTTGTATATCATTGCTGTCCAATGAAAAACCTATATCTCCATTTTCTGCTATTTTTATTTTTCTGCATCATTTGAGCTCAGCAGCTGTCTTTTACATCTTTGGAAAATTTCATGATGATTGGACCAATAGAAATGTTCCGAAATTGCTTAGAAGAAAAACTTTTTCCATTAATTTGCATTGAAAGTGAAGAACGTTTTTTCCCTCTCCTGTAAAGTTACTGTTTTGGAGGTACTTGCTTTTTGTTGGACAGTGACAAATGCTGACTGGCTCCAGCTGCTAAAGGAGAACCCTACACTAGTTTAAACATCTCATATTTTTACATAACTTGTTATGGCTGTATTAAGACAAAAAAATAAAAACTAACGCAGTGAGACCACCAGACCACTGAGTAACAAAAACACCACACAAGGGTTAAGTCTGAATTCCTGTTTAATAATTCCACCAATCAAGATTTCAAAATTTCTTCATAATGAAATGGATAAGATGTAAACAAAGTCATTCGGAGTGGATTGATGTTAAATGGTCCATTCAGTCTGAGTGGTTCACAGTGGTGGTAATAGGAACTAAATGTCTGAAGTGTTTATTCTCCCTCACAGACAGTTATTAAATGATATGATTATTATTACGCTGCCTGATGGTAGAGAGTGTATTGTATTTTGAGATGCAATTTTAGCCTAAAAAGTATTTTTAAAATACATTAATGGTGGAGAGGTACATGCAGGACATGTGGGGCAAAATAGACCCCAAAGAAATCTTACATGACACTGTTTTACCTTCATCAGCATTATATATGAAAAGAAGACACATGTAGGTTCACTAGTGTTTAGATTACATTACATTTCTATATTTGTTTTATAGAGAACCACTGTAAATGAATCTGAGTCAGTGTGCTTCTCTGCAGTTAACTTCACATCAAAACACTCTGAATGACTTTGTTTTCATCTCAAAGATGACTATGCAGAACTCATTCATTTGTTACATTCATTGTATCTCAGTAATAAGCATGTTATTTCATTCCGATATTGTCATATGACCACAGTAATATACTGCAAAAGCACTGCAGTAGTACAGTGCAGTGAGTTTATAGTACTGAAATATGGATAATCAAAACAAAACCAAAGATAAAGATAAACCTTTATGTTCACAGTTACAACTATTTTTTTCTGAATTTAACTCATCACATCATTCTGTAATCTTACCTTCACAACAGAGTGAAGCACAGGGTTGAGGCAGCAACCTGGGCCCCAGGCTGTGGGTGATGTCTCTACCCAAGTGAGGTGTAGGTATAGCTTGGTGGTGAATACTCATCTGCAGCTGTTGGAAAAAAAGCATGTGTGGTATATAACAATACTACACTATATGAAATCTACACTTTAACACGGGTAACTTTTGTGAATAAAATCAAACCAAATCTACTTACTCCCCAAACCTGGGGCTCACCATGATTGTTTGAAAAGGCAATAAAAGGAAATATTCAAAAATATCTGCTTGAAAGCTAAGCGTATTAAAATTATGAATGCAATGCTGTGATTACCTGGAAAACACACAAGATTCCTCCTTGGGCAGCAGCCAGATGTGATGAAGTTAGAAGAGGTTTAACAGACCACTGATCAGCTCAGTAATTCAATATTATGTCTAACTTGGTATTTAGAAACCATAGACAGTTGTTTTTTAAATTCACTTTTTTATGTTGAAAGCAGATTTTTTACAAATATATGTTATATTGTTATATTTGTATTTATAAATATATATTTTACGAAATAACATTGTGTGGGGCCTCCATGCTTAACCTAAGCTGGCACCCATATATATATATATATATATATATATATATATATATATATATATATATATATATATATAAACAAAGTTTTTTTATTTTATTTAAAATTGATTGCTTTTTTAATATATGTAAGAATATGTAACTTTTAAGAATTAATGTAACTTTATATACAAATATATAAAAAAGAGAGCTCAGCCATCTGGGAGGAGCTCAGAGTAGAGCCGCTCCTCCTCAACATTGAGAGGACAAGCTATGGAAGAATGGGAATCACTGATCACTGAAGAGGCCCAGGGGTTTATCTTAGGATCAATTTTTGAACAGCAGCCAAACAGTAGTGTATCATTAAAGAAGATGCCTGTATATATGCCCACCCACTTCCCGTTACAGAATACAGGTGAGCCGCTGTCGCCAGGTCTGCCTGCTGCTGACACTATAAATTCAGAAGAAAACATGTGGGACTTCATATGTGGTTTCGGGCGAATGACTTTGCATTCCTGCTTTTGGAAATGGCCCGAATCTGTTAATGTATGGAAATACATGTTGTCATTTTCATTAACTTTACCAATCTGGTTTTGTAGACCATCACCCAGAGGACTAGTATTTCCAAGCAGTTTGAGAAAGGCCTGATCTCTGTCTGGGTAAGTGTTGCAATGTTTTTTAAACTCAGCTTTGTAGACCAGAAAACCCTCTGAAATGTGGAAAATAACATGTATTTCAGAGTCGTATTGGTCTTTAAGAACATGCAAGGCAGTCAGGACATGACCGTTTCCATAGAAACATCCACTTCCCATTATTTTTTTATTAGAGTTCCTAATTTCTATGATGCAGGGTGTTTCATTTGCCAATAACGAATCATTTGGAGTTGGTTCAGTAATTTTTCCGTTTTGATAAACAACTGGGCCAAGTATATTACGCAGAGTTTCATAACAGTCCTTCCAAGTTGCAGGTTTAATTGACTCGGTTGTGTTAGTGGGTAAACTATGGTATGCATTGATATATTTGTAAGATATCAGCTTTAAAAACCAATTTTTAATTGTTAAAACAAGGTGAAAACCTTTGTCTGATGTGGTTTTGAGTGTGCTAACCTGTAAAAGATAAAAGAAAACTTTTATTTTTCAAAGTACTTTTTGTTGATCTGTGTTTCTATTCTGACCAAAGGATGATTGAAAACTGAGACATGTTAGAAGTATTATAGATGAAGGTTAAGGAAAAAGAGTTTACATTAATAGCTAATTCAAAATACAGAGCTTTAAAAAGAGACTTACCCCTTCCATCTCCTTTACTGTCCTATGGCCACCGCAAAGGAGAATATGCAGCTCAGCTGTTTATAAAGGCAGCCAGCCAGTGGATGGGCGGGCAGAAGGAGAGCAGATGACTTACCTGTTGTCTTACTTCAGTCATGTTTCTATGAGCTTCTTTGCTTTTTAAAAATTCTGTAGGGTGAATGCTTAATGAATGACTGTCTTTTTCTGAACAGTACAGCAGTTGAATATCAGTCTTGTATTTCACCCAAATTTTGAATGTAATAGTGGTTAAACCACACAGACCTGGGCTTTTTCCATCATCTTCACCAAGAGTGCCAGTAATGTCAGAAGGCACTGAATATGGTGAGTATCGTGAAAACAGATTCTGTAAAGGTAAATTCAGTCAAAATCAGTTTCTGCATAAACAGTTAAGATATGAGTAGAGTAATTCAGAGTAGGCTGATATGAAATACTCCTTCATAGAGAAACGTCTCAAGTCAGAATTGTTCACAATATTGATGAGGGAACCAGAAGCCCAAAGTGTTTTATGCTTATAAAAACAACTTCACAGAAATTGATTATATGAAATGATCATAGATATGTTGCATGGGGTCTGAGACATTGTTTCAAAGTTTTGATAAGGTTTTGGCCTGAAACATATCTTAGAAAAGCATTCTTGGTGAAGAGCTACATGCAAGGCGCTATAAGCAAAATAATACCCAAAGAAAACATTTGTTGAGATTCACCACTATTTTATCATCATCAATGGCAAGGACTCAGAAGACACATGTAGGTTCACTGGTTGTTTTGTATAATAAATAAAATAAAGCTCTAAGTGATTCAGAATACTCTCTGGGTATGATCAATCACCTATCACATATGAACAGTAAAGAATGGATGTGTAGCAAAAAAAACATGCTTGACTTGATTAAAGGCATTTTAAGTTTCATTTCATGGTATTTGGATGAGTAATGCAATAGGAAATAGTAATAGTTTAGTAACCTGTTTCCACACCCATATTTCTTCATTCCTTTCCAGTTACAGTGTAATTCTTCTGACACACAGATACGTTTATCCTACAAAACCTGACATGCTTACTGATGTGCAAGAACCTTGTAACATATCTGTTTGTTCATAAGAATGTTTTAAGTTTCTAAATCTAAAATCAAAGTAGGTGCAACTGTAAAGAAAAGGATCATTTAGTAAATTTGTACAGTGTAGTAACATAAACTGTCGCCCAGTGCAGTAGAAACATTTTTACCAGAATTGTCTGAAAATAATCTGAAAACTGCACAAAAGATTTAGTCAGTTATTCATTCAATGGGTTTTCATGTACTTGGGTAATCCTGTAATGGAAAAAAACTCCAGGTCTATAAGAATCAGGCAATAATCAGATTTCTACTTCCCAACCAGTCAAAATCAAACTTCCTGCAGTTTTTTAAAAATGTGGGTTTTATTGAATATACATTATGTAGATAATAAAGCATGTTCAAATTCTTCAAGTAGGCAAGCATGTAGTGCCAGCATTGGACATCTGAATGAACAAGCAGATTACTTAGAAATCTAAGATCTAAGGTATAAGCGTTTACATGTCCACTTGAATAATCAGATAACTGTTGAAATAATTGTATTACTGATGTGCATAGAAAAACCCAGTGAATGATAATACATTTTTGTTTATCTAAGAGTTCAGCTCCAATACATTTGCTTTCTTTAAGATCCTTCACAGAAAGGGTAGATTTGATACCCATTTGTAATTAGTGACTGGTCATTGATGTTTCAGTTCAGTTCGTTGATATTTTAAGAGAGGAGTTTTTTTTACTAGTAGTGGTTCAGCAACATTAGGAAATATAAACATTCATATATATGTATACATACATACATACATACATACGTACATATACACTTGCCATTGGATAGGTTAGCTTCAGTGAGCTAATAGGCAAGCCATGCAAACTTTGTAATGTGAAAATGTTTTTGAAAAGTTTGAACAGAATATACATTAATATTGGTGAATGATTGCTTTGTCTGGCTACAAGCTTTGGTGTAGACCTGTCGTTGTAGCGCCTTTATTTTTGTTGCTGTTAGCTATTGAGCTAACTAGCAAGCTAGCAGAGTAATGTGATGAAAGTTTGCAACCTAAAGCCTAGCAAATCGAATGTTATGGTTTTGAAATATTAAGCATTTAAAATAGTTTACAGCTTACAAACAGCACAAGTAGTTACAGCCTATCCAGAGCACAATATATGTCTCATTTGCTTCTTACTGGATTGACTGAAACACTGTGCTGTGAATGTACTGCATTGAAACACCATGTTTGTGTCTGTGAGAATGTGGTCATGTATAATGTTGGTTCATTCACAAAGGTGTCATATCTCAAAATGTGCCAACTGCCAGAATCATGTCAGGTAATGTGGGGAACTGGTACTTCTTCTGAGAAATCACACTATTACATAAAGGTGCTGTATGTAAATGATCAGCTCAACAAAGTAGGCAGGTTTTTAGGTTCATCACAGGACACAATAGCACTCATAAGCTTTCATTTTCACAGAACTTCAATTCTCAACCAGCAGTTTATTTCTGAAGCTGTATTTCACAAAAGACCCTGCAATGGACTGGCATACTGTCCAGGGTGTATCCTGCCTTTCGCCCAGTGACAGCTGGGATAGGCTCCAGCACCTCCCGCAACCCAGAAGGAGAAGTGGCTTAGAATATGTGTGTGTGTGTGTGTGTTTCACAAAATAATTTTTATTATTATAATTAGGATATTGAACATTCGTAGTGTAGCATGTGATGGATTATCATGTGTGAAAATAGATTTTAATTTCTCCTGCATGAAACCTGCAGAAACCGCTAGCACTACACTTCAGCGCTAATTACTTGTAGCTGTCAGTGTCTGCAATGGCATCATTTGCACTTATATATATTATTGATTTTAGTACTTATTCTCTATTCCTCAATAGAAAGTACCTTCTAAATGTTGATTTGCCTTGACTATAAATACATCATAACAAAATCCTTGTAAATATTTAAGGTCTGAACACTTTTTATAAAAATGTTTTACTTGTAGCTTCAACTAATTCAGTAGAATGGTCAAAGATGAACAACAATAAATGGTCTTAAGCGCCGGAGTTAATGCAGCCTATAACTGCCCATTTTAATGTTTTCCTAATGGGTTGTAAAGGAATACTACAGGAAACTAGTGGTCTTTAATGGTAAATAGTAACCCAATTCCTATTAGAAAGAATAACCATCAGGCTTTAATCCCATTGGTTCCAGTGGTCTTTTTTAAGCAGGTCCAAGAGTTGTGGTGAAGAAGTCCTACTTTTGTTTCTGGTTTAACTTTAATCTTTATATGGGCAGATGTTCTGATATGATAGGACAGGGGTGTACAAAGTGGCCCATGGAGAGATTTTTATTGGCCCATGGCTTCTGTTTTAGAGTGCATTATAAATGGGCCACCAGCTAGTATGCTGCATTTCATTCATGTTGCAAGCAGTGCTGCAAAATTAGCTGCTGAGCTGAATCAGGTGTGTTTGAGCAGGAAAGTGACCAAATATATATATATACATACATATATATATATATATATATATATATATATATATACATATATATAGGCTCCAGCCATCCATACTGCTCAAAAAAATAAAGGGAACACTTAAACAACACAATATAACTCCAAGTAAATCAAACTTTTGTGAAATCAAACTGTCCACTTAGGAAGCAACACTGATTAACAATCAATTTCACATGCTGTTGTGCAAATGGAAGAGACAACAGGTGGAAATGTTTGGCGATTAGCAAGACACACTCAATAAAGGAGTGTTTCTGCAGGTGGGGACCACAGACCACTTCTCAGTACCTATGCTTTCTGGCTGATGTTTTGGTCACTTTTGAATGTTGGTGGTGCTTTCACACTCGTGGTAGCATGAGACGGACTCTAAAACCCACCAGTGGCTCAGGTAGGGCAGCTCATCCAGGATGGCACATCAATGCGAGCTGTGGCAAGAAGGTTTGCTGTGTCTGTCAGCGTAGTGTCCAGAGGCTGGAGGCGCTACCAGGAGACAGGCCAGTACACCAGGAGACGTGGAGGAGGCCGTAGAAGGGCAACAACCCAGCAGCAGGACCGCTACCTCCGCCTTTGTGCAAGGAGGAACAAGAGGAGAACTGCCAGAGTCCTGCAAAATGACCTCCAGCAGGCCACAAATGTGCATGTGTCTGCACAAACGGTTAGAAACTGACTCCATGAGGATGGTATGAGGGCCCGACGTCCACAGATGGGGGTTGTGCTCACAGCCCAACACCATGCAGGATGCTTGGCATTCGCCACTGGCGCCCTGTGCTCTTCACAGATGAAAGCAGGTTCACACTGAGCACATGTGAGAGACGTGACAGTCTGGAGATGCCATGGAGAGCGATCTGCTGCCTGCAACATCCTTCAGCATGACCGGTTTGGCAGTGGGTCAGTAATGGTTTGGGGTAGCATTTCTTTGGAGGGCCGCACAGCCTTTCATGTGCTCACCAGAGGTAGCCTGACTGCCATTAGGTACCGAGATGAGATCCTCAGGCCCCTTGTGAGACCATATGCTGGTGCTGTTGGCCCTGGGTTCCTCCTAATGCAGGACAATGCTAGACCTCATGTGGCTGGAGTCTGTCAGCAGTTCCTGCAAGATGAAGGCATTGAAGCTATGGACTGGTCCGCCCATTCCCCAGACCTGAATCCGACTGAGCACATCTGGGACATCATGTCTCGCTCCATCCACCAACGCCACGTTGCACCACAGACTGTCCAAGAGTTGGCGGATGCTTTAGTCCAGGTCTGGGAGGAGATCCCTCAGGAGACCATCTGCCACCTCATCAGGAGCATGCCCAGGTGTTGTAGGGAGGTCATACAGGCATGTGGAGGCCACACACAATACTGAGCCTCATTTTGACTTGTTTTAAGGACATCACATCAAAGTTGGATCAGCCTGTAGTGTGTTTTTCCACTTTAATTTTGTGTGTGACTCCAAATCCAGGCCTCCATTGGTTAATAAATTTGATTTCCATTGATGATTTTTCAGAAGAGGGAAGAACACAGGGTGACATTCAAGAGTGGAGGGAGGTGCACACAGGTGGATTATATCCTTAACAGGAGATGCCACCTAAAGGAGATTGGAGATTGATAAAGAGATAAAGTGGTACCAGGGGAAAGTGTAGTAAGGCAGCATAGGGTGGTTGTCTGTAGAATGAGATTAGAAACAAAGAAGAGGAAGAGAGTGAAGATAGAGCCAAAGATTAGATGGTGGAAGCTGAAGGAGGAGGATGGTTGCAGGCAGTTCAGGGAAAAATTGCAACAGGCCCTTGGGGGCAGTGAGGAGCTACCTGAGGACTGGGAAACTACAGCTAAGGTGGTGAGAGAAACTGGCAAAAATGTGTTGGGTGTTTTGTCTGGTCAAGAGAAAAGAAGATAAGGAAAGTTGGTGGTGGAATGAGGAAGTCCAGGAGAGTATTCAGAAGAAGAAGGCAGCTAAGAAAAAGTGGGATAACCAGAGAGATGAAGGAAGTAGGCAGGAGTATTGTGAGGCTAGTCGAATAGCAAAAAGAATGGTGGCAAAGGCAAAGGCTCAGGCCTATGATGAGCTGTATGAGAGGCTGGACAGTAAAGAAGGAGTAAAGGACTTGTATCGTTTGGCTAAACAGAGAGATAGAGCTGGAAAGGATGTACAGCAGGTTAGGCTGATAAAGGATAGAGAGGGAAATGTACTAGTGAGTGAACAGAGAGGAGTACTGTGAAGAACTAATGAATGAGGAAAACGAGAGAGAGAGGAGGACAATGGGGGGAGAGATAGTGGATCAGGAAGTGCAGAGAATTGGTAAGGTGGAAGTGAGGGCAGCTTTAAAAAGGATGAAGAATGGAAAGGCACTTGGTCCAGATGACATACCTGTGGAGGTATAGAGATGTTTAGGAGATAAGGCGCTGGACTTTTTAACCAGGTTGTTTAACAAAATCCTGGAGAGTGAGAGGATGCCTGATGAGTGGAGAAGCAGTGTATTGGTCCCCATTTTTAAGAACAAGGGTGATGTGCAGAGCTACAGTAACTACAGAGGTATAAAGTTGATGAACAACACCATGAAGGTATGGGAAAGAGTTGTTGAAGCAAGGCTAAGGCGAGAGGTCCAGATCAGTGAGCAGCAGTTTGGTTTCATGCCCAGAAAGAGTACCACAGATGCCATTTTTGCATTCAGAGTGTTGGTAGAGAAGGTCAGAAGGAGCTACATTGTGTCTTTGTGGATCTAGAGAAGGCATATGATAGGGTGCCAAGACAGGAACTGTGGTACTGTATGAGGAAGTCAGGTGTAGCTGAAAAGTATGTTAGGGTGGTGCAGGACATGTATGAGGATAGTGAGACAGTGGTGAGGTGTGCAGTTGGAGTGACAAATGGTTTCAAGGTGAAGGTAGGGTTACATCAGGGATCAGCTTTGAGCCCTTTCTTGTTTGCAGTGGTGATGGACTGGTGACAGATGAGGTTAGGCAGGAGGCTCCATGGACCATAATGTTTTCAGATGACATTGTAATTTGTGGTGAGAGTAGAGAGCAAGTGGAAGAGAATCTGAAGAGGTGGAGGTTTGCACTGGAGAGGAGAGGAATGAAGGTCAGTAGAGACAAGACGGAATACATTTGTGTGAATGAGAGTGAGGCAGGTGGAAAGGTGAAGATGCAATGAGAAGTCGTAAAGGTGGATGACTTCAAATATCTTGGGTCAACCATCCAGAGCAATGGACAGTGTAGAAAAGAGGTGAGGAAGAGGGTACAGGCAGGATGGAGTGGGTGGAGACGGATGTCAGGGCTGATATGTGACAGAAGGATAGCAGCAAGAGTGAAAGGGAAGGTTTACAAGACAGTAGTGCGTCCTGCTATGATGTATGGTTTGGAGACTGTGGCTCTGTCTAAAAGACAGGAGGCTGAGCTGGAGGTGGCGGAGATGAAGATGCTGAGATTTTGGTTGGGAGTGACAAGGATGGACAAGATTAGAAATGAGCAGATCAGAGGGACAGTGAAGGTGGAGCAGTTTGGAGATAAAGCCAGAGAGGCCAGGTTGAGATGGTTTGGACATGTGTTGAGGAGGAATAGTGGATATATTGGTCAAAGAATGTTGGAGATGGAGCTGCCGGGTAGAAGGAGAAGAGGTAGACCTCAGAGAAGGTTTATGGATGTAGTGAAGGTGGACATGGAGATGGTTGGTGTGAAAGTAGAGGAGGCAATGGATAGGGCAAGATGGAGACAGATGATCCGCTGTGGCGACCCCTAAAGGGAGCAGCCGAAAGAAGAAGATTTCCATTGATTTTGTTGTCAGCACATTCAACTTTGTACAGTGAATATTTCATTCATTCAGATCTAGGATGTGTTATTTGAGTGTTCCCTTTATTTTTTTGCGCAGTTTATGTATGTATATACATATATATATATATATATATATATATATATATATATATATATATATATATATATATATAAGAATATATATTCTATTTTTTCTTTGGAGTACGGGGCACATGGCTCTTTGCTGCGAGCCATTCAGGCCCTGTACAAACAAAGCAGGAGTTTGGTTCGCATGGCCGGCAGTAAGTCAGACTTGTTCCCAGTGAGAGTTGGACTCCGTCTGGGCTGCCTTTTGTCACCGATTCTATTCATAATTTTTATGGATAGAATTTCTAGGCGCAGTCAGGGGATGGAGGGTGTCTGGTTTGGTGACCTCAGGGTCACATCGCTGCTGTTTGCAGATGGTGTGGTCCTATTGGTGACATCAGGCCGTGAACTTCAGCTTTCACTGGATCGGTTTGCAGCCGAGTGTGAAGCGGCCGGGATGAGGATCAGTACCTCCAAATCTGAGGCCATGGTTCTCACGCGGGAAAGGGTGGAGAGTCCTCTCTGGGTCGGGGATGAGCTCTTGCCTCAGGTGGAGGAGTTTAAGTATCTCGGGGTCTTGTTCACGAGTGATGGTACAAGGGAGCGGGAGATTGACAGGCGGATTGGTGCTGGGTCAGCACTGATGCAGGCTCTTTACCGGTCTGTTGTGGTAAAGAAAGAGCTGAGCCATAAGGCAAGGCTCTCGATTTACTGGTCGATCTACGTTCCCACCCTCACCTATGGTCATGAGCTTTGGGTAATGACCGAAAGAACGAGATCGCGAATACAAGCGGCCGAAATGAGTTTCCTCCGCAGGGTGGCTGGACTGTCCCTTAGAGATAGGGTGAGAAGTTCGGTCATCCGGGAGGGACTCAAAGTAGAGCTGCTGCTTCTCCACGTCGAGAGGAGCCAGTTGAGGTGGTCCGGGCATCTTGTTAGGATGCCTCCTGGACGCCTCGCTTGGGAGGTGTCACAGGCAAGTCCACCGGGGAGGAAACCCCGGGGAAGACCCAGGACATGCTGGCGTGACTATATCGCCCAGCTGGCCTGGGAGCGCCTCAGAATCCCTCCCAGGGAGCTAGTGGAAGTGGCTGGGAAAAGGGAGGTCTGGGCCTCATTGCTCAGGATGCTGCCCCCGCGACCCGAACCACGGAGAAGCGGAAGATGATGGATGGATGGATGGATGGATGGATGGATGGATGGATGGATGGATTTTTTCTTTGGCGGCATGGTGGGTAGCACCGTCGCCTCACAGGAAGGAGGGCCTGGGTTCGAGTCCCCGGCCAGGCGACCATAGTCCTCTCTGTGTGCTGTGTGGGGTTTGCATGTTCTTCCTGTGTCTGCGTGGGTTTCTTCCCTCAGTCCAAAAACATGCAGTCAGGACATGCTAAACTGCCCCTTGGTGTGAGTGTGTGAGTGAAGGTGTCTGTCTGTCTGCCCTGCGATGGACTGGCGACCTGTCCAGGGTTTATTCTGCCTTTTGCCTGATGACAGCTGGGATGGGCTCCAGCATCCCCTGCGACCCAGAAGGAGAAGCGGATTAGAAGGTGTGCGTGTGTTTTTTCTTTTCCAGAAGTGTTGTCCTGGTGCTGGTCTTCTCCTGCTCCTGATGTCCACTTTGTTTTTCATGTCTTTAAATTTACCTCCAGAAACACAAGAGAATTCTCACCAACAGTAGTACATCATTTTGTTGACATCATTAGCAATCCACACTCTCTGCACAAAGACATCTCACAAACGAACCGAGAACAATGCAGGTGGAAAGAGTTTTACTCAGCAGAGCATTCTCAGAGTACATCAGCACATTCACACTGGAGAGAAACCATATCAGTACACAGAGTGTGGCAAGAGTTTTTGTAATGGAGATACTGTCCAAAAACACCAGCTGTATCATTGTTCAGAATGTGGGAAAATATTTACTTTAAAAAGTTCTTGCCAACTACATCAGCATATTTACTTGGGGAAAAAAATCATCACTGCTCAGAGTATGAGAGGAGTTTTACTAAACTGAGTAATCTAAACATCCTGATTCTTTTAGATTCAATAGCAGCTTTCAATACTGTTAACCATAATTTTCTTATGTCTAGACTGTCATCTTGAACCAGACACTTGTGGATGAAAGAGATGATGGTTTAATGAAAACCAAGCAACCGAAGCAAAAAGGGACAAAACACAAAGCGTAGTCAGAGTCCAGGAAAAAAGTCAAAACACAGGTCAAATCACAGAGCAGAAGTACCAAAGGGGAAGGCAAATGATGTAATCGAAAACAATGAAGCAAAAGGGTCAAAAACACAGTCAAATAATCAGAATAGACAATGAGAACGCTCAGTAGTTTCTGCGAAACAATACCTCACAATGAGACTGACTAAAGCCCGGGCTTATATACTCTAGTCTACATGTCCTCTGATTAAACACACAGGTGTAAACACTTAGAACTCAGGAGACTGTGAGCGCTGATAGGAGCGCAAGCTGGAGTCCAAAGTCACATGATCTCCCAGTGGATTCTGGGAGTTGGAGCTTGTGTCCATAGAAGGAGCCGGATGCATGACACATCATTTACATCTTCCCACTCGGTCAGATCATCCACAACCATGGTTTTAACTTTCACTGCTAGGCTGATGACATTCAAATTTATGTCAGCACTACTTCCCTCTCTGCCTCCACCCAAATTTGGTTGCAAAACAATTATCTTAATCTAAACACTGATAAAACTGAGGTTATGTTAGTTGGAGCTAAAACCGCACTTTCCCAGGTATTGAACTTTTCAGTCAACATTGATGGTGTTGATATTAAGCCAGCCCAATTTGCTAAGAACCTTGGCTGTCTTCTTGATTCATCTCTTATTTTTGAGTCTCACATTTAGCTTGTCACCAAAACTGCATTTTATCATCTGCGTAACATTGCATGCTTGCGCCCTATGCTGAGTGACACTGACACTAAAATGTTGATCAATGCCTTCATCTTCTCTCGCATCAATTATTGTAACTCACTTTCTACAGCCTTCCAGTTAAACTAATCGTCTTCAGTACGTCCAAAACTCAGCAGCCAAGGTTTTACCTCCACCAAGCGCACAGCTCATATCTCTCCTATCTTTGACAGTTGCATTGGCTTCCTATTAGTTCTAGGATTAAGTATAAAATCCTTCTTTTTACCTTCAAGGCTTTACATGGTCTTGCTCCAACATACTTTTCTGATCTCATTTTTATATTGTCCCTCTGTGCTCTCCGATCTTCTAATTCTGGACTCCTCGCAATTCCCTCAACTCGACTTTCATTATGGGTGGCAGATCTTTCAGTGCTGCTGCCCCCAAACTCTGGAATTCTCTACCTTCCATTCTTCGTAATATGTTGTGAGAAAAAAGATGATATGATTATTATCTTAAAGACTTGTAATCCTCTCAGCTGAGGTCTAATGGTTAAACATTAGGCAAAACTATACTTTTAATCTCTAATTTTCTGCTCCCAGTCAAACGTACTTATTTCCACCCTCATTTCTTTGTGTGGTTCTTCGTGCAGTCCAGGTGGGGGGCTTTAATAGTGTCAGTGAGTTTCTCCAGCCCAAATAAAGTTAGTGAAGTGTACCTTGTTGGGTTATGTTACTACCACCTAATTTTGAATTTATGATGACTGAAATAAAAATTTTCAAATGGATTAAAAACACCCATTCATGATGGTGCATGGTGATATTTCAGATATTAAAAGTGAGGGCAAAGAGTCAACAAAATTCAAATGGAAATATGTCATATTTAATAGATAAAACACTTTTCAGCATTACAATAGCATCATAGGAGTGGGGAAATGCACCCATCTCCTCACAAAACAGTAAACATTTTCTGCAAATTAGACAACATGTGCTTGTTCATGATAGAGTGCAACTATGGTGGTGAGTGTGAATGATGTGGAGAAACACCAACTTTTGCAACATGGAGCAATGTCCAATCAATAAAGACGGTGCCATCTTGGTCTTGAAGGATCAATGCCCAGTCATACGCTGCACCGCCATATCTGGTAGCATAGTTTGGGGATTGGCATCGGGGTCATGTTCACGAGATGGGAAGAGGGATCATGAGATCGGTCACACCTTGGGACAGACAGCAGCAGTAATGTTGTGGTGAAGAGGGAGCCATTAGACAACACACTCTGTTTACCAGTTGGTCCACATCCCAGCCCACACATATGCTCATGAGCTTTGAGTAAGGCTTGACAAAATGAGATCATAGATACAAGCAGATGAATCAGCTTTCTTCACAGGGTGGCGGGCTACTCTCTTCTTGATATGGTGTAGAGTTTGGCCATCTGGGAGGAGCTCAGAGTAGAGCCACTCCTCCTCAAAATTGAGAGGACAAGTTATGGGAAATTAGGAATCACTTATTGTTGAAGAGGCCCAGGGGTTTATCTTAGGATCAATTTCTGAACAGCGGCCATACTTTTGTTTATCATTAAAGAAGATGCCTCTATATATGCCCACCCACTTCCCGTTACAGAATACAGGTGAGCCGCTGTCGCCAGGTCTGCCTGCTGCTGACACTATAAATTCAGAAGAAAACATTTGGGACTTCATATGTGGATTCGGGCAAAGGACTTTGCATTCCTGCTTTTGGGAATGGCCCGAATCTGTTAATGTAAGAACATATATGTAGTCATTTTCATTATGTTTACCAATCTGGTTTTGTAGACCATCACCCAGAGGACTAGTATTTCCAAGTAGTTTGAGAAAGGCCTGATCTCTGTCTGGGTAAGTGTTGCAATGTTTTTTAAACTCAGCTTTGTAGACCAGAAAACCGTCTGAAATTGGGAAGATAACATGTATTTCAGAGTCGTATTGGTCTTCAAGAACATGCAAGGCAGTCAGAACATGACCATTTCCATAGAAACATCCACAACCTGTGGTTATTTTATTTTCATAGTTTCTGATTTCTATGTGGCAAGGTGTTTCATTAGCTAATAGTAGGCCTTTAAGAATACATTCAGTAATTTTTCCATTTTGATAAAACACTGGGCCAAGTTTATTATACAGACTTTCAGTACAAGCCTGTATGCAGTCAGACCAGTTGGAAATATTAAACTGTGAGTGCATTTGTGAATGTGTGGCTGGTGACTTGTCTGACCAATGAGTGCTGAGACGCTCCATGATCCAGGATGATATGCAGCTTGGATAATGAATGAGTGATTTTAAACTGTGGTTTGGATCCAACAAATCTGTAATAGAAAAAATGAAGAAAAACTTTTTAATCACATGATTATAACAATACAAGTGATTACTACAGCCTCGACTCTGCCAAAATTACTCAATAGTGAATGTGGGGAAATAAGAAGGAAAATATTTGATAAAATAAAAAACTATCCAGTTATTCATGATCCCCCAAAATCATCAACATTTTGTGACAGGCTATACAGGATCAAAATAAACTCTTATTCTTTTTTCTAGACACTTGAAGTGAATATACAATTTTGAAGCAGCATGCTGAAAATAAGCCTTTTTCTTGTCCTGAAGTTCAGGGCAGAAACCAGGAAACACATAACTAGAAGGTATTTAATCTATATATGGGAAATGAGAACATGCTAAGAATTTGAGCAGGACTGTAAATACATTATAACTATACAATTCAAAAGAAAAAGTAAAGCTACCTAAATGATAAATCTGTCTTACATTCTGTTTTGTAAAATTATTTGATGCTAGAATTTTAAGTCAGACATGTTTTTTAAGTAAAATCATGTTTTTTTCTTTAAACATTTTGGATGCTGAAATTTAACGTATTTCAGGGGTCCTGAAGTGGTAAAACTATTTATATAATTACTAATTATTTATAATAACTAATTATCAGGAGATGATGAATTTGAACCCCAGTGATACCATAACTGTCCTGAAATTTGGAGCTCAGAAAGTGCCTGATGGCAATGGGTGATACAAAATGCAATGAAAATTTAAAATCTATATTTATTCTATTAATGTTCACCTAACTGAGATTCAGTACAAAAATTTGAGTCAGGAGAGCTTTCAACTAAACTAAGAAGTTTGAGTTGCATGAACTCTACAGCCCTCAGTTTGTTTGTTCAAAATACACAGTGTGTCGCGCCTGCTACGAGTTCACATAACAAGAACTGCATTACCCAGAGTCCGTCACGGTCATGTGAGGAGGAACTCTTCCTTCGCTCTTGTTCAAGGACTCAAACTCCACTTCCCAGAATACGCAGCAATGTCACATGACTCCTGATATCTCCTCATCCTCCTATCTATTCTAATTACTAAGAACTGTGTTTAGTATCACTAGTTAATATTAAGCCTGGGATTTAGCATTAGATATTTGTGAAGTATTGCCAGTTTCACCTGCCTTACTGAGCGTTACTTTTCCGTTTTTTTATACTCTGTGTTCTGACCTTTTTGCCTGATCTGTTAGACCTGATTTTTGGACCTCCCCTGTTTGTACGGTTTGGCTTTTTTGATTTTTGGCTGATGACCTTTCGTTTGTTTCACGGACTTGCCTTGCCCTTGTCTGTTTTCTTGCCTGTATTGTTCTGCTGCTGATCCTGGACTTGACCCCTGCTTGTCTACTGACTCTGTGATCATCCCAGTAATGCTTCTGTTTTACTTCTTATCTGCGAGCATCTGCCTTCTGACTGCATGTTACACAGTGTGATCAGCTGACATAGCAGAATTTTTTTTTACCCTCACACCAGGAATCCACTGTATGTAGGCAAAGTCATTACAGTAAAATCTGTCAATGCCCCTGGGCAGTTATTTCCAGTCATACAGGAAGTGCTCCTGTTTCTTTGACTCAGAGGAGGCCAATGAACATCTATAAAAGTCAAATTCATGTTTCAAAAACATATTTAATATCAAATTTGAAATCTCACAAAATTATGTCAATAGTTTGTAGCATTTGACTCAAATAAAGCAAAAAAGTGTGTTTTTTCAGTTGCACTGGCTGATGAATGAGACTTTCCTGTAAATAGACACTACACTGTAAGCAAATGCATCATTTTAACCTAAAAAAATAAATACCTGGGTTAACTTGAAATTAAGATTTCATTGAGCTTGTAATACTATATTAAGATAAGAATATATTGTGTTTACATTTGTTAACTTATTATTATAAGTTCAATGAATTCCACATTTCAAGTTAAACTAGTTAGCTACTTTGTACATGTAGCTAACTCAACAAAATATCTGTAGGTTGTCATGCATACATCATTAGACATGAGCTGGCAAGCTGGCTTAGCTAATCTACAAGCCTACACAGCATCTCAGTTTTACCTTCACGACTTTCCAGACTAGACTCTCACGACTAGACCCCTCAGGTTTTTAAAAAAAAAAGAGAGGGTCGAGCTGAGAGAACAGAAGATGATCTTATAATTTTCAGAGCAACAATTAAATCAGCTAAAATGTCATTAGGCTGAAAAAAATGGAGTGCATTACATTTTAATGTGAAGCTGTAATAAGAATAACAGAATAGAGTCAGTCACCTACCTTTGATTGTCTTCTTCTGAAGAGGAAGCTGATGAAGTCCTCCTTATATAACCCGCTGCATGTCGTGTCAGATCATCATTGGCTCAAAAAGGCGGGAAATTCAAAATAAAAAGCTATTTGCTGGTTTCAAAAGAGGTGGGCCGGGTTTGTGGTTATAAAAAACAATACATGGATAATAACATATTTGCAGTTGCACAGCACTTCTGCTGCCATCTAGTGGTGATAACATTAATGCCATTTAAATGTTATCACTTCCAGCTATGGGGAGGATGACTGAACCTGTTCATCTTATCGTTATCAGTTTTCTGAAGAAGCCTCTCCTGCAGATGTTAATTTGGTTACTTTGTTAGTTACTTTGTATACTACTGACTTAAAATTAGAAAACATAAATCTATAAAATAGTCCAAAAGACACCCTTCTGTTGCACACCCTTCCTCTCTAACTTATTAGGCTTGAATTGATTCATTATGGCTGGTTAAGTGGTCAAGTAGTGTCATTGGAAATTGTCAGCTGATGAAAGTTTGAGAGTGTAGTACATTTTTTTGTCTCTTCAAACTTAGTGCAAAATGTCATAAGCCACAAGCAATTTGGGCACAAGTGCTGTGAGCTGATGAAGTAAAAATAGAGGTAAAACTGGCATAATAGGAACAAACATTATTTGTCTGATTTGTTTGAAATTGTTAGAAATTTATTCCTACACTGTAAAAACAGCTCATCAGTTCAACCTAAAAACATACTTCATGTGGAAACGAGTGAATTAGTCTTGTTTCACTTAAATAATTGTTTTCACGAAGAATTCTTTCAAACAATGCAATTTTTAGTTGAATAAAAGTAGTTCAATTGCGTGTTAATACATAAAGTCATTTTTTGGTTGATCTGACGAGTGTATTTGAACTTGAAGCGTATTTCTGTTATAAAATCATTTCCACATGAGGTTATTTAGCTTATGAAGTCACATGTTACATAAAGCTGCGAGGAATGAGCTTTGTGTCCAAGGCTCCAGATACTTCAAGCAGCATGATGCAAGAACTAGTAGCTTGTGGGCTCCCCCTACAGTTGCAGAGTGTATTTCAATTTTACACCAAATCGCGCTGTGAGACCCCTCACTGCCAGCTGTAAAAGTGATCTGGTTGAAGAGCTCAAGGATACGATCACGTCTCCTGCCGGCTCAGCAGACTAACACCCCTAAATCCGTCCAGAACGCCAACTCCCAGAATCCTCTGGGGTTAACTTGACCAGATTCCCTGCCATCTACCTTTCCACGCAGTTCACCTAATTATTGATTGTTGTCACCTGTTCATGTGGCCATAAAACCTGTTTGCTTCCATAGCCTCATTGGGAGTGATTGTATCAGTCTCCTGTACGTTACCGAGCCTTTTGTTCCAGGGTTTGATGTCCCGGGTTGGTTTCTCGCTCACGATTCCAGCCTGACCCCTTTTGGACTTGACTTGCCTCTTCATGTTCTGACCTTCACTCATGTCTTCCACTCTGATTTAGTTAAGCCTGTATTGCCTGTTTTTCTGCTTTGTTTTATGGATTCTTATCAAACATTTTTACCACATCACAGATACAGAATCCGATTTCCCTTGGCGTGCACACGCGTCATGCAGGCAGACGCAACATATTACACTTGTGATTTCCGTTGCTGTGTGTAAACAACTGAAACTGCCAGCGTCCATAATCCAGCGTAACGCACGTGCATGTGAAGGGGAGTTGGATTCTGTCAGTCGGAATTCGACACAACACTGGTAGGAGAAGAGAGAGAGCGCCATGCCAACGTACAAGGTAGTATATTAAAGCTTTATTAGAAGAGGTTGTGCAAGACCGTCCAAGCTCAATTGGTGTGAGATCCACAGACTGACAACTTTTTGGTGTGAGATGATTTATTTCTTGGCACGCTCGCCTGAAAGGCGATGAGCTTAGATGAGTTTTGGCATGTGGAAAAACTACAAAACTCCACAAGACAGTGGTGGAGCCAGAAACTATGATTTTGTTTTTTAAAGATTTAATTTATTAGAGCTGGAGTTGCAACATGCGCCGGTGAAGTATCTTGGACTGGTTAGAGAGGTTCATCATGAGGTAAAATACACTTTAAGGTACGTGCAAAATAATGTTAAGATCAGGTAGATAAGGTTCAGTTTACTCAGGCAAAATAATGTTCTGTTTAAAATGTACCTGTAACTAAGTACATATACACTCATGTGCTGTAATTAACCCTTGTGTTGTCTCAAGTGAAAACCCCAGCAATGAGCTTTATTCAACTTTAGTATTTCATTTTATGCAACTTGTTTCCATGTCACTACATTTCAATGTCAATACATTTCCGAGATATAGCTATGTTGCTAGATAACTGACGGCTTAATGCTTTTGAGTCTAGGAACTACTATAGGTAGTAACATACTACAGTTCTAAAAACGTTGACTAGTTAGTCAGATCATTCTTCTACCACAGCCTTTTCAACACAGAGGGAAACCGTGAAAGTGGAAAAATGACATTACGTGCATGTTCCATTTCAGGAGCGCTGGGATATATGAAACTACCCAGGAAATTACAAAATAACCCATATATGTGACCCAAATCGATTAGGCTTTAAGCCATATTCAAGTTCTGGCAAAGCTACTGGAGCTTTTCAAGCAAGGTTGGTGGCATGGATGGGGTGCCACAATTGACACCATGGTATTTCTGTTATGGCTGGTAAATGAGACATTATACAGCGTGGTCTCCAGCATGTTTGGGATGCATCGTTCTGCTGTCCATCGCATCGTCCATAGAGTCACAGTGCAGGTGGTGGCCATTCGACTGTCATCCACCTCACCAAGACTCCAGAAGACCTGGTGGAAATATCCCATGGGTTTGCAGGGCTGGAAAGACGACAGGACCTTCCAGGAAGCAGCTGAAATGGCTGCCATGTCTGCTTTAAGCTACCAAGTGACTCTGATGGTCAGTGCTACAGGAACAGGAAACTGTTCCCATCCATAATCCTGCAGGCTGTTTGACCATCAGGGCTGCTTCATTGATGCCTTCATTGGATGCCCTGGCTCAGTACACGATTCCAGAGTGCTCCTCCACAGCACACTGTACAGGTGTTCACTCTACCCTCCTCCAGGGCACCTTCTCCTTGCAGATGTAGGTGTCCAGTGCCCTCCCTGATCACTCCCTACAAAAGGTAAGTACAAGGTGTGTGAGCCCAGTGCTTCAGTGTTCACCATTCCAGAGTAGAGGTTAACAATTTATTTTAATAAATTTAATTTCTCAATCATTTTCTCAAGGACAGATAACAGCCTGTCAATTCTTTCCCTGCTGTCCTGTGCTATCATCTTCTCTGCCTCTTTCTACAGCCTCATACTTCTTAAAAGAATTAGTGTTTGTCTGTTTGTTTATTAATTATTTTAGATCACTGCTACACTGTGTTAAAGGGGCCTATCGCTCTGTTCCCTGTGCTGCTCTGGGCCTCTCCAATCAATCCTCCTCCTTCTAACCTATAGGCAGAAATGTGCCTATAGTGTGCCAAACCTATAGTCTGCTCTGTGAAGAAGTGGACCAACAAGGCTAAAGAAAGTCTTCAGAACTGCATGAAATTAACAGATTGGAGTGTGTTGGAGGACTGGAGGATGACTGTACCCCCATGGACCCCTCAGTCAAAAGTTTGAAGTATGCAGGTGACACCTCAGTCATTGGTCTCAACCGAGATGGTGACTCGTCTGCTTACAGACGGGTAATTGATCAGGTGGTCCTTTGGCGCAGCCACAATAACCTGGTGCTGAACACAGCAAAAGCAGTGGAGATGACAGTGGACTTCAGGAAGAGCCCTCCAGCCCTGCCAGCACTCACCATCCTGGACAGAACTGTGGTGGCAGTGGAGTACTGTAAGTTCCTGGGCACAACAATCACCAAGGACCTGAAGTGGGACAGCAAAATCAGCTTCATCATCAAGAGAGCCCAGCATAGGATATACTTCATGCGTCAGCTGAGGAAGTTCAACCTGCCCTAGGAGCTGATGGTGCGGTTCTACACAGCCATCATGGAGTCTGTCATCACCTCGTCCATCACATTGTGGGGCAGCTCAGCCACCAAGCATGACCTCCACAGACTGCAGCGCATCATCATCTGCAGAGAGGACAATTGGGGTAAAGTTGCCTACACTGCTGGAACTGCATGCCTCTAGAACTAGGACGCATGCAGAGAAGATCTCCACAGACCCCTCTCACTCTGGACGCTGCCTGTTCCAGCTCCTTCCCTCAGGCTCCGCTTCAGGACATCCAGGCTACAAAGGAGCTTTTCCCACAAGCATTACTCTCTTGAACAGTTAATATTACACATAAACAACATTCCAGCTTCAAACTGCACTTCAAAGATACTGGTATATAGTATCAAGTTCAACTCCATCCTCTGGAACTGCCATCTCATACCAGTGTTTATACTGCATCTTACTTACCTGCCATATTACCCCACTTATCTGACTATCACCTCATTGATCCTTTTCTCTGCCATTATACACCCCTTAACTGCTGCTGCACTCACTTTAGACCCATACTTTGTACATTGTAAGGTTTACAGTATGACTGTGTCTGAGTGAGTGATGGTAGGAATGTGTGTTTTATTTTATTTTTATCTTATTTTATTCACTACATGTAAATATCTGATACTGTGCCCTGTGAGCTCCTGTAACCAAAACCAATTCCTTGTGTGCGTAGCATCCCTGGCCAAAATAGCTTGATTCTTCTTTTACTACGAGTAGCCTGTTGCTGCCTTACCTCCAAGACACACGCATTTTTGCTCCGAAGAGCAGACCATCGTTTGCCCACTGCAGTCTTATAATTTGCTCGGCCATATATCAACAACACCCAGAAACGCCAACGGCTTCTCTGGGCCCGAGCTCATCTGAGATGGACTGACGCAAAGTGGAAAAGTATCTGTGGTTTAACGCGTCCACATTTGAAGTATTTTTGGAAATCATGGACATTGTGTCCTGGGCCAAAGAGGAAAAGCACTGTCCAGGTTGTTATCAGCGCAAAGTTCAAAAGCCAGCGTCTCTGATGATGTGGGGGTGTGTTAGTGCCCATGGCATGGGTAACTTGCACATCTGTGAAGGCACCGTTAATGCTGAAAGGTACATACAGGTTTTGGGGCAACCTATGCTGCCATCCAAGCACCGTCTTTTTCAGGGACCTCCTGCTTATTTCAGCAAGACAATGCCAAGCCACATTCTGCACATGTTACAACAGCGTGGCTTCTTAGTAAAAGAGTGCAGGTACTAGACTGGCCTGCCTGCAGTCCAGACCTTGTCCCATTGAAAATGTGTGGCGGATTATGAAGTACAAAATACGACAATGGAGACCCTGGACTGTTGAGCAACTGAAGCTGTACAACAAGCAAGAATGGGAAAGAATTCCACCTCCAAAGCTTCAACAATTAGTGTCCTCAGTTCCCAAACGCTTATTGAGTGTTATTAAAAGTAAAGGTGATGTAACACAGTGTAAACATGCCCCTGTCCCAACTTCATTGGAACGTGTTGCAGGCATCAAATTCAAAATGAGTGAATATTTGCAAAAAACAATAAAGTTTATCCGTTTGAACATTAAATATCTTGTCTGTGTAGTGTATTCAATTGAATATAGGTTGAAAAGGATTAGCAAATAATCATATTGTTTTTATTTATGTTTTAGACAACGTCCCAACTTCATTGGAATTGGGGTTGTAGTCAGTGTACCATCAAAGCTGTTATTTCATAGTAAAATTGTTGCTTTAATATCTGTAAAATAATCAGTCATACCTAATCACCAATGTTTACTACATAGTTAAGTCAGAAGCCTTTGGGTTCCCTTTATGAGTAGCCTTATACAGTGACTGAGAGATTTTATCTTAAAAGTCTGAATACAGTACTGTTCACAAACTACAGACTGTTATTGCTCACTAAGATTAATCTGTAGGTATCAGATGTAAGTAAAAACAGAGTGCATCTTTTTATGCATACTTTAAGATTTACAATGACAGCCCTGAGAAAATGTTATAACTGTTTCAGTTAAAAGTATCTAGTTTATTTATTGGATTACTGTAAGCCAGTATGGGCTGTCATTTTACTAGACAAGCCTATTATTGGGTTCTTATTGTAATGCTTCCATATAATCATTCCTGCAAAAATATTATTTAAATAAATATTAATAAATGAAACAGTAAATAAAACATGCAATGATAAACATATTTTAAACACATTTTAGTAAAAAAGCGTCCCAAATAAATAAATAACAAAGCTAACTTGATTTTATCAGGAGGTGGGGCCATAGTATTGACACCTCAAACTTTTGGAAGAACTTCATGTTTGTTCCAACTTAAAATAGAGATAAAGAGCACGCAGAAGAAAAGGTGGAGGTTAAAAGGGTAGGAGGACGGTTTGAATTCAGAACCATCGGCCAACTGTGCACACTTTGCACACTTTGGAATTAGACCTCTGCATTTAACCTGTCCATGCAGTGAAACACCCACATACATGCATACTAGTGAACACAGACACTGGGGGGGCAGTGAGCATACCTGCATGGAGCATTGGGCAGCCCTATCCACGGCACCCGGGGAGCAACTTCAGTCATGGACTGTCAGCCGAGGGGATCAAACCGGCAACCTTCCGGGCACAGGGCTGGTTCATGCTGTTACATGCTGAACCAACATAATGTCTTGGCAATTGCCATACAGGTCCTCTCAAACCTGGCATTTATCTGGATTTGGACTTCTATTACAGGTGCTATCAGAAACTGGGTTGGGGTTAACTTTAAAATACATATGCCTTCACTGATTATACCTGACCTGGTGAAAGCCAGTCAGTTCTGCAAATATATAATACTTCATTAATTTAATCAGGGAAAAATGACTAATTGCTGACAAAATCACAATAAAAATGACCTTATATGCAAGAGTCTTTAAACAAGTAAACTCTACCTTTATTTATTTCCTTCTGTTATTTTACACTGATAAATGTCTGCACTTCATCTTCAAGTGGCTTTTTCCATCCTTTTTAGACCACAAGGGGGCCCCGTATGACAGTCGATCTACGGACTTATTGCATTGGTCTCCAAAGGCCCAGTATGACTGAGAGCAACTTACTGTATAAGCACACAACCTCAAGTTTTGGGTCAGAGTGACTTTTTTCCCATAGAAATGGGGCCACCAAATGGAAATCCAGTGATTTAGTTCCTTTAACTGTCGATTCTTTGTGTTAGTGGTTAGTCTAAGACACAAAGCCTTCAGTTCTCAGCTCCTGAAGTCCAAACCAAAGGTAGTGGTAGCTTGGTTGTATTTGCTGGGTGATACGTTTCAAACTTCTAACCATTTTGTTTCCATTTAAAAGTTAACAGTGAATAAGAGCATTGCTTCAGTATGTGTTTAGACACAAGCATGAGGATTCCCTGAAATAAAATGTGTTTTGTATTATGACATGTATTTTGTTGTTCCCAGAAATCTTTAGCTGTTTTCTCAAGGCCTAGAAGGCGCTGAGGGTTCCCTGTAAGCATCTAGACATTAGCCTTGGTACTTGGAATCACGCTGAAAAGGAAATGAGTGGTGTCACTCTTCTCTTCCTCCTGCCAGTCTGTTAAAGGTTCTGCTTAGCTTAGGTGTTCTTGCTTCTGTATAGACACACACAGAACCAAGTCTAGGTCTTCTATTAGTTTTCTACCTCTGCAACAACTCTGCTAAGCACAAGAAACAACAAGCAGCAAATTGCTTTTTGTTCATTAAGTATGTGGGCAATGTATAATTATTATTCCTTGCCATGTATGACTGTACATACCACCAGATTAACTCTGACATTCTGCACTTTAACCTCAATGTAATGGTTTCACTTCAAATCTAGTGTATGAGAGCATGCAGCCAAAAATCACTTCATATAATGAACATGAATCACCTCGTTTACTCAGATCACAGGATGCTGCTTTTCTACTGGTTCCTAAAATTCAGAAAACTTCAATGGGAGGAAGAGCTTTTTCATACAAAGCCCCCAAATTGTGTAATAATCTCCCAGTTAATGTTCAGGACTCTAAGTCTAGACTGAAAACATGTTTGTTTAGTTTAGCTTTGTTAATTAGCCTTCCACTTAGATAAAGGCAGGAGATCCAGGGGTTCATGGGCATGAAGGCTTATGGTAAACTGAGATGTTGGTGCTGTTGACCCACCACTTCACACAATCACACAGGTTTGTTGACGGTGGAGTGGGGGGATCCCAGTGTCTCAGGGTACTCTCATATCTATGTTACCTTCTGGTTCTCTCCTTTTAGTTCATGCTGTTATAGTTAGTCACCAGCCACACTCTGGGGGAAATCATATTTATTACAGTCATACTCCTGAGCAGAGCTAATTTTGTCTCTTTACTCTTCCTGAGATAATGACTGCCCTCCCATCTGCTGAACGCTGTTGGAAGACTGACCATCAGGGCCTCCTCACCATCACCAACCCACTCTCCTGTTCATTTGTGTCAAATGCAACACCCTCAATTACATCACTGTGCCATCCAGATGTACCAGCTTTGAGATAGGATAGGCCTGTTTCAGCTCACTCCCACTCTTCATAAAGACTCAGTCAGAAACTGCCTCAGTCAGTGACTGCCTCTACCGGTGCAGTTTCTAAAGCTTTACCATGCAGTCTTCAAACACAGATCCTTTAGCTTCTATTTGATATTTAGCTTATTAAATTGTAAATACTGTTTGACCAGAGGAGGATGGGTCTCCCCTTGTGAGTCTTGGTTCCTCCCAAGGTTTCTTCCTCCAGACTGAGGGAGTTTTTCCTTGCCAACGTTCCTTGCCAATCGCTTCTGGCTTGCTCACTGGGGGATATATGTTATGCCTGTATGTTTTCAAACTTCTGTAAAGCTGCTTTGTGACAACATCATTGTAAAAAGTGCTATACAAATAAACTTGAATTGAATTGAATGTTCCCAGCTAAGTCCAGGAACTGATCCTGGATTACTACGACAGTTTCAGGCTGAGGGTCACCTCTGGGTCAGAGACATCGGTCTGGCATCGGCTGGAAAAAGGGAAAATAATGGGTTGTACCATCTCTGTTATTCTTTTCACCCTTGCCATGAAAATGGTGGTCAAGTCAGCTGAGGTGGAATGCAGAGACCCCCTAACGAAGTCTGGCGTACCTCAGCCCCCAATAAGTGCATTCATGGGCGACCTTACTATCACAACAACATCAGTCCCAGGGAGCAGATGGATCCTACAAGGAGTCGAGAAACTTATTACCTGGGCAAGGATGAGTTTCAAGCCGATCAAATCAAGGTCCATGGTGCTGAAGAAGGGGAAGGTGGTTGACAAATTCCACTTTTCTCTTATAAGACAAAAGGCGCTGGTGAGTACCATGGTGACAACGCAACGTCGTTGTAAAAAACGCTATACAAGTAAACTTGAATTGAATTGAAGCATGCAGAACGCTGTAATAGAGGCTGGTAATGTCTCCTGCAGAAAATGTTATAAGAAAATTTTATGACATCTTTTTGTCTTTAGAGTCAAACTTTTGCTTTACTCAAAATAAGTTATTGAGAATAATGACCAAACAGCTAAAGTGGGAAAAGGGGTTTATTTGTTTTTTTTGTTTTTTTTTTGTTTTGTTTTTTTTTTTTGTTTGTTTTTTTTTGGAGGAGGGTCAATGGACTTGAAACAAGAATATAAAGATGAGAGAGAAAAAGAGAAGGAGGAACTTGTGTGTGTTAAAGTTGTGCTTTTGCTGCTGTTGGAATGCAGATTGGAGGCTGTAGCTTGATGTTGTAAATTGTGTACACACAGCTGAAGGTTTTTGATGTTGATGAAACTGCCTGTGAGGGTTCACCAGGTGCTGCTGTTAGAATACAGATTGGAGGCTGCGGGTTCTGGATGTATCTCTGTAGATGGAGTACACAGGTGTTAACTGCTGTGTTTCTAGAACTGCCCAGAGAAGTGAGTCAGTAGTCCCTTGAGGATGAACACTTTGTTCTTTCATAGATCTTACAGTTTTGTTGTTCATTCAGTTATTGCTAGTGCACCATTAAAGCCCTTGTTTAACCCTAGTGTGGTGATTGGGTCTGTAGGACCCATTTTCAATGTTTACCAAAAGAGAAAAATGTATGATTATTATTTTAACCTCAGATTTCTTGGCCTTTGCTCATTTTCTGTGAAGAACATATAAAATAACACATTTTTAGTGTTTTCACACTGTAACCCCCTTCACATTTATATTACAAACGCGGTGTTGTGGTGAGCCCACGAGGAATAAAAGTGTGGAGGTGCTGTGTCCCTTCACTCTGTTCTCCTCCTATAGGGCCTGTTGTTCGCGTGTTTGTATATCATTGCTGTCCAATGAAAAACCTATATCTCCATTTTCTGCTATTTTTATTTTTCTGCATCATTTGAGCTCAGCAGCTGTCTTTTACATCTTTGGAAAATTTCATGATGATTGGACCAATAGAAATGCTCCGAAATTGCTTAGAAGAAAAACTTTTTCCATTAATTTGCATTGAAAGTGAAAAGTTTTTTCCCTCTCCTGTAAAGTTACTGTTTTGGAGGTACTTGCTTTTTGTTGGACAGTGACAAATGCTGACTGGCTCCAGCTGCTAAAGGAGAACCCTACGCTAGTTTAAACATCTCATATTTTTACATAACTTGTTATGGCTGTATTAAGACAAAAAATAAAAACTAACGCAGTGAGACCACCAGACCACTGAGTAACAAAAACACCACACAAGGGTTAAGTCTGAATTCCTGTTTAATAATTCCACCAATCAAGATTTCAAAATTTCTTCATAATGAAATGGATAAGATGTAAACAAAGTCATTCGGAGTGGATTGATGTTAAATGGTCCATTCAGTCTGAGTGGTTCACAGTGGTGGTAATAGGAACTAAATGTCTGAAGTGTTTATTCTCCCTCACAGACAGTTATTAAATGATATGATTATTATTACGCTGCCTGATGGTAGAGAGTGTATTGTATTTTGAGATGCAATTTTAGCCTAAAAAGTATTTTTAAAATACATTAATGGTGGAGAGGTACATGCAGGACATGTGGGGCAAAATAGACCCCAAAGAAATCTTACATGACACTGTTTTACCTTCATCAGCATTATATATGAAAAGAAGACACATGTAGGTTCACTAGTGTTTAGATTACATTACATTTCTATATTTGTTTTATAGAGAACCACTGTAAATGAATCTGAGTCAGTGTGCTTCTCTGCAGTTAACTTCACATCAAAACACTCTGAATGACTTTGTTTTCATCTCAAAGATGACTATGCAGAACTCATTCATTTGTTACATTCATTGTATCTCAGTAATAAGCATGTTATTTCATTCCGATATTGTCATATGACCACAGTAATATACTGCAAAAGCACTGCAGTAGTACAGTGCAGTGAGTTTATAGTACTGAAATATGGATAATCAAAACAAAACCAAAGATAAAGATAAACCTTTATGTTCACAGTTACAACTATTTTTTTCTGAATTTAACTCATCACATCATTCTGTAATCTTACCTTCACAACAGAGTGAAGCACAGGGTTGAGGCAGCAACCTGGGCCCAGGCTGTGGGTGATGTCTCTACCCAAGTGAGGTGTAGGTATAGCTTGGTGGTGAATACTCATCTGCAGCTGTTGGAAAAAAAGCATGTGTGGTATATAACAATACTACACTATATGAAATCTACACTTTAACACGGGTAACTTTTGTGAATAAAATCAAACCAAATCTACTTACTCCCCAAACCTGGGGCTCACCATGATTGTTTGAAAAGGCAATAAAAGGAAATATTCAAAAATATCTGCTTGAAAGCTAAGCGTATTAAAATTATGAATGCAATGCTGTGATTACCTGGAAAACACAAATTCCTCCTTGGGCAGCAGCCAGATGTGATGAAGTTAGAAGAGGTTTAACAGACCACTGATCAGCTCAGTAATTCAATATTATGTCTAACTTGGTATTTAGAAACCATAGACAGTTGTTTTTTAAATTCACTTTTTTATGTTGAAAGCAGATTTTTTACAAATATGTTATATTGTTATATTTGTATTTATAAATATATATTTTACGAAATAACATTGTGTGGGGCCTCCATGCTTAACCTAAGCTGGCACCCATATATATATATATATATATATATATATATATATATATATATATATATATAATAAACAAATTTTTTTTATTTTATTTAAAATTTATTGCTTTTTTAATATATGTAAGAATATGTAACTTTTAAGAATTAATGTAACTTTATATACAAATATATAAAAAAGAGAGCTCAGCCATCTGGGAGGAGCTCAGAGTAGAGCCGCTCCTCCTCAACATTGAGAGGACAAGCTATGGAAGAATGGGAATCACTGATCACTGAAGAGGCCCAGGGGTTTATCTTAGGATCAATTTTTGAACAGCAGCCAAACAGTAGTGTATCATTAAAGAAGATGCCTGTATATATGCCCACCCACTTCCCGTTACAGAATACAGGTGAGCCGCTGTCGCCAGGTCTGCCTGCTGCTGACACTATAAATTCAGAAGAAAACATGTGGGACTTCATATGTGGTTTCGGGCGAATGACTTTGCATTCCTGCTTTTGGAAATGGCCCGAATCTGTTAATGTATGGAAATACATGTTGTCATTTTCATTAACTTTACCAATCTGGTTTTGTAGACCATCACCCAGAGGACTAGTATTTCCAAGCAGTTTGAGAAAGGCCTGATCTCTGTCTGGGTAAGTGTTGCAATGTTTTTTAAACTCAGCTTTGTAGACCAGAAAACCCTCTGAAATGTGGAAAATAACATGTATTTCAGAGTCGTATTGGTCTTTAAGAACATGCAAGGCAGTCAGGACATGACCGTTTCCATAGAAACATCCACTTCCCATTATTTTTTTATTAGAGTTCCTAATTTCTATGATGCAGGGTGTTTCATTTGCCAATAACGAATCATTTGGAGTTGGTTCAGTAATTTTTCCGTTTTGATAAACAACTGGGCCAAGTATATTACGCAGAGTTTCATAACAGTCCTTCCAAGTTGCAGGTTTAATTGACTCGGTTGTGTTAGTGGGTAAACTATGGTATGCATTGATATATTTGTAAGATATCAGCTTTAAAAACCAATTTTTAATTGTTAAAACAAGGTGAAAACCTTTGTCTGATGTGGTTTTGAGTGTGCTAACCTGTAAAAGATAAAAGAAAACTTTTATTTTTCAAAGTACTTTTTGTTGATCTGTGTTTCTATTCTGACCAAAGGATGATTGAAAACTGAGACATGTTAGAAGTATTATAGATGAAGGTTAAGGAAAAAGAGTTTACATTAATAGCTAATTCAAAATACAGAGCTTTAAAAAGAGACTTACCCCTTCCATCTCCTTTACTGTCCTATGGCCACCCAAAGGAGAATATGCAGCTCAGCTGTTTATAAAGGCAGCCAGCCAGTGGATGGGCGGGCAGAAGGAGAGCAGATGACTTACCTGTTGTCTTACTTCAGTCATGTTTCTATGAGCTTCTTTGCTTTTTAAAAATTCTGTAGGGTGAATGCTTAATGAATGACTGTCTTTTTCTGAACAGTACAGCAGTTGAATATCAGTCTTGTATTTCACCCAAATTTTGAATGTAATAGTGGTTAAACCACACAGACCTTGGCTTTTTCCATCATCTTCACCAAGAGTGCCAGTAATGTCAGAAGGCACTGAATATGGTGAGTATCGTGAAAACAGATTCTGTAAAGGTAAATTCAGTCAAAATCAGTTTCTGCATAAACAGTTAAGATATGAGTAGAGTAATTCAGAGTAGGCTGATATGAAATACTCCTTCATAGAGAAACGTCTCAAGTCAGAATTGTTCACAATATTGATGAGGGAACCAGAAGCCCAAAGTGTTTTATGCTTATAAAAACAACTTCACAGAAATTGATTATATGAAATGATCATAGATATGTTGCATGGGGTCTGAGACATTGTTTCAAAGTTTTGATAAGGTTTTGGCCTGAAACATATCTTAGAAAAGCATTCTTGGTGAAGAGCTACATGCAAGGCGCTATAAGCAAAATAATACCCAAAGAAAACATTTGTTGAGATTCACCACTATTTTATCATCATCAATGGCAAGGACTCAGAAGACACATGTAGGTTCACTGGTTGTTTTGTATAATAAATAAAATAAAGCTCTAAGTGATTCAGAATACTCTCTGGGTATGATCAATCACCTATCACATATGAACAGTAAAGAATGGATGTGTAGCAAAAAAAACATGCTTGACTTGATTAAAGGCATTTTAAGTTTCATTTCATGGTATTTGGATGAGTAATGCAATAGGAAATAGTAATAGTTTAGTAACCTGTTTCCACACCCATATTTCTTCATTCCTTTCCAGTTACAGTGTAATTCTTCTGACACACAGATACGTTTATCCTACAAAACCTGACATGCTTACTGATGTGCAAGAACCTTGTAACATATCTGTTTGTTCATAAGAATGTTTTAAGTTTCTAAATCTAAAATCAAAGTGGTGCAACTGTAAAGAAAAGGATCATTTAGTAAATTTGTACAGTGTAGTAACATAAACTGTCGCCCAGTGCAGTAGAAACATTTTTACCAGAATTGTCTGAAAATAATCTGAAAACTGCACAAAAGATTTAGTCAGTTATTCATTCAATGGGTTTTCATGTACTTGGGTAATCCTGTAATGGAAAAAAACTCCAGGTCTATAAGAATCAGGCAATAATCAGATTTCTACTTCCCAACCAGTCAAAATCAAACTTCCTGCAGTTTTTTAAAAATGTGGTTTTATTGAATATACATTATGTAGATAATAAAGCATGTTCAAATTCTTCAAGTAGGCAAGCATGTAGTGCCAGCATTGGACATCTGAATGAACAAGCAGATTACTTAGAAATCTAAGATCTAAGGTATAAGCGTTTACATGTCCACTTGAATAATCAGATAACTGTTGAAATAATTGTATTACTGATGTGCATAGAAAAACCCAGTGAATGATAATACATTTTTGTTTATCTAAGAGTTCAGCTCCAATACATTTGCTTTCTTTAAGATCCTTCACAGAAAGGGTAGATTTGATACCCATTTGTAATTAGTGACTGGTCATTGATGTTTCAGTTCAGTTCGTTGATATTTTAAGAGAGGAGTTTTTTTTACTAGTAGTGGTTCAGCAACATTAGGAAATATAAACATTCATATATATGTATACATACATACATACATACATACGTACATATACACTTGCCATTGGATAGGTTAGCTTCAGTGAGCTAATAGGCAAGCCATGCAAACTTTGTAATGTGAAAATGTTTTTGAAAAGTTTGACAGAATATACATTAATATTGGTGAATGATTGCTTTGTCTGGCTACAAGCTTTGGTGTAGACCTGTCGTTGTAGCGCCTTTATTTTTGTTGCTGTTAGCTATTGAGCTAACTAGCAAGCTAGCAGAGTAATGTGATGAAGTTTGCAACCTAAAGCCTAGCAATCGAATGTTATGGTTTTGAAATATTAAGTTATTAGTTTTACAGCTTACAAACAGCACAAGTAGTTACAGCCTATCCAGAGCACAATATATGTCTCATTTGCTTCTTACTGGATTGACTGAACACTGTGCTGTGAATGTACTGCATTGAACACCATGTTTGTGTCTGTGAGAATGTGGTCATGTATAATGTTGTTCATTCACAAAGGTGTCTATCTCAAAATGTGCCAACTGCCAGAATCATGTCAGTAATGTGGGGAACTGGTACTTCTTCTGAGAAATCACACTATTACATAAAGGTGCTGTATTAAATGATCAGCTCAACAAAGTAGGCAGGTTTTTAGGTTCATCACAGGACACAATAGCACTCATAAGCTTTCATTTTCACAGAACTTCAATTCTCAACCAGCAGTTTATTTCTGAAGCTGTATTTCACAAAAGACCACCCAATGGACTGGCATACTGTCCAGGGTGTATCCTGCCTTTCGCCCAGTGACAGCTGGGATAGGCTCCACCTCCCGCAACCCAGAAGGAGAAGTGGCTTAGAATATGTGTGTGTGTGTGTGTTTCACAAAATAATTTTTATTATTATAATTAGGATATTGAACATTCGTAGTGTAGCATGTGATGGATTATCATGTGTGAAATAGATTTTAATTTCTCCTGCATGAAACCTGCAGAACCGCTAGCACTACACTTCAGCGCTAATTACTTGTAGCTGTCAGTGTCTGCAATGGCATCATTTGCACTTATATATATTATTGATTTTAGTACTTATTCTCTATTCCTCAATAGAAAGTACCTTCTAAATGTTGATTTGCCTTGACTATAAATACATCATAACAAAATCCTTGTAAATATTTAAGGTCTGAACACTTTTTATAAAAATGTTTTACTTGTAGCTTCAACTAATTCAGTAGAATGGTCAAAGATGACAACAATAAATGGTCTTAAGCGCCGGAGTTAATGCAGCCTATAACTGCCCATTTTAATGTTTTCCTAATGGGTTGTAAAGGAATACTACAGGAAACTAGTGGTCTTTAATGGTAAATAGTAACCCAATTCCTATTAGAAAGAATAACCATCAGGCTTTAATCCCATTTGGTTCCAGTGGTCTTTTTTAAGCAGGTCCAAGAGTTGTGGTGAAGAAGTCCTACTTTTGTTTCTGGTTTAACTTTAATCTTTATATGGGCAGATGTTCTGATATGATAGGACAGGGGTGTACAAAAGTGGCCCATGGAGAGATTTTTATTGGCCCATGGCTTCTGTTTTAGAGTGCATTATAAATGGGCCACCAGCTAGTATGCTGCATTTCATTCATGTTGCAAGCAGTGCTGCAAAATTAGCTGCTGAGCTGAATCAGGTGTGTTTGAGCAGGAAAGTGACCAAATATATTATCTACATACATATATATATATATATATATATATATATATATACATATATATAGGCTCCAGCCATCCATACTGCTCAAAAAATAAAGGGAACACTTAAACAACACATATAACTCCAAGTAAATCAAACTTTTGTGAAATCAAACTGTCCACTTAGGAAGCACACTGATTAACAATCAATTTCACATGCTGTTGTGCAAATGGAAGAGACAACAGGTGGAAATGTTTGGCGATTAGCAAGACACACTCAATAAGGAGTGTTTCTGCAGGTGGGGACCACAGACCACTTCTCAGTACCTATGCTTTCTGGCTGATGTTTTGGTCACTTTTGAATGTTGGTGGTGCTTTCACACTCGTGGTAGCATGAGACGGACTCTAAAACCCACCAGTGGCTCAGGTAGGGCAGCTCATCCAGGATGGCACATCAATGCGAGCTGTGGCAAGAAGGTTTGCTGTGTCTGTCAGCGTAGTGTCCAGAGGCTGGAGGCGCTACGACAGGCCAGTACAGGAGACGTGGAGGCCGTAGGGCAACAACCCAGCAGCAGACCGCTACCTCCGCCTTTGTGCAAGAGGAACAAGAGGAGAACTGCCAGAGTCCTGCAAAATGACCTCCAGCAGGCCACAAATGTGCATGTGTCTGCACAACGGTTAGAAACTGACTCCATGAGGATGGTATGAGGGCCCGACGTCCACAGATGGGGTTGTGCTCACAGCCCACACCATGCAGGATGCTTGGCATTCGCCACTGCGCCCTGTGCTCTTCACAGATGAAAGCAGGTTCACACTGAGCACATGTGAGAGACGTGACAGTCTGGATGCCATGGAGAGCGATCTGCTGCCTGCATCCTTCAGCATGACCGGTTTGGCAGTGGGTCAGTATGGTTTGGGGTAGCATTTCTTTGGAGGGCGCACAGCCTTTCATGTGCTCACCAGAGGTAGCCTGACTGCCATTAGGTACCGAGATGAGATCCTCAGGCCCCTTGTGAGACCATAGCTGGTGCTGTTGGCCCTGGGTTCCTCCTAAGCAGGACAATGCTAGACCTCATGTGGCTGGAGTCTGTCAGCAGTTCCTGCGATGAAGGCATTGAAGCTATGGACTGGTCCGCCCATTCCCCAGACCTGAATCCGACTGAGCACATCTGGGACATCATGTCTCGCTCCATCCACCAACGCCACGTTGCACCACAGACTGTCCAAGAGTTGGCGGATGCTTTAGTCCAGGTCTGGGAGGAGATCCCTCAGGAGACCATCTGCCACCTCATCAGGAGCATGCCCAGGTGTTGTAGGGAGGTCATACAGGCATGTGGAGGCCACACACAATACTGAGCCTCATTTTGACTTGTTTTAAGGACATCACATCAAAGTTGGATCAGCCTGTAGTGTGTTTTTCCACTTTAATTTTGTGTGTGACTCCAAATCCAGGCCTCCATTGGTTAATAAATTTGATTTCCATTGATGATTTTTCAGAAGAGGGAAGAACACAGGGTGACATTCAAGAGTGGAGGGAGGTGCACACAGGTGGATTATATCCTTAACAGGAGATGCCACCTAAAGGAGATTGGAGATTGATAAAGAGATAAAGTGGTACCAGGGGAAAGTGTAGTAAGGCAGCATAGGGTGGTTGTCTGTAGAATGAGATTAGAAACAAGAAGAGGAAGAGAGTGAAGATAGAGCCAAAGATTAGATGGTGGAAGCTGAAGGAGGAGGATGGTTGCAGGCAGTTCAGGGAAAAATTGCAACAGGCCCTTGGGGGCAGTGAGGAGCTACCTGAGGACTGGAAACTACAGCTAAGGTGGTGAGAGAAACTGGCAAAAATGTGTTGGGTGTTTTGTCTGGTCAAGAGAAAAGAAGATAAGGAAAGTTGGTGGTGGAATGAGGAAGTCCAGGAGAGTATTCAGAAGAAGAAGGCAGCTAAGAAAAAGTGGGATAACCAGAGAGATGAAGGAAGTAGGCAGGAGTATTGTGAGGCTAGTCGAATAGCAAAAAGAATGGTGGCAAAGGCAAAGGCTCAGGCCTATGATGAGCTGTATGAGAGGCTGGACAGTAAAGAAGGAGTAAAGGACTTGTATCGTTTGGCTAAACAGAGAGATAGAGCTGGAAAGGATGTACAGCAGGTTAGGCTGATAAAGGATAGAGAGGGAAATGTACTAGTGAGTGAACAGAGAGGAGTACTGTGAAGAACTAATGAATGAGGAAAACGAGAGAGAGAGGAGGACAATGGGGGAGAGATAGTGGATCAGGAAGTGCAGAGAATTGGTAAGGTGGAAGTGAGGGCAGCTTTAAAAAGGATGAAGAATGGAAAGGCACTTGGTCCAGATGACATACCTGTGGAGGTATAGAGATGTTTAGGAGATAAGGCGCTGGACTTTTTAACCAGGTTGTTTAACAAAATCCTGGAGAGTGAGAGGATGCCTGATGAGTGGAGAAGCAGTGTATTGGTCCCCATTTTTAAGAACAAGGGTGATGTGCAGAGCTACAGTAACTACAGAGGTATAAAGTTGATGAACAACACCATGAAGGTATGGGAAAGAGTTGTTGAAGCAAGGCTAAGGCGAGAGGTCCAGATCAGTGAGCAGCAGTTTGGTTTCATGCCCAGAAAGAGTACCACAGATGCCATTTTTGCATTCAGAGTGTTGGTAGAGAAGGTCAGAAGGAGCTACATTGTGTCTTTGTGGATCTAGAGAAGGCATATGATAGGGTGCCAAGACAGGAACTGTGGTACTGTATGAGGAAGTCAGGTGTAGCTGAAAAGTATGTTAGGGTGGTGCAGGACATGTATGAGGATAGTGAGACAGTGGTGAGGTGTGCAGTTGGAGTGACAAATGGTTTCAAGGTGAAGGTAGGGTTACATCAGGGATCAGCTTTGAGCCCTTTCTTGTTTGCAGTGGTGATGGACTGGTGACAGATGAGGTTAGGCAGGAGGCTCCATGGACCATAATGTTTTCAGATGACATTGTAATTTGTGGTGAGAGTAGAGAGCAAGTGGAAGAGAATCTGAAGAGGTGGAGGTTTGCACTGGAGAGGAGAGGAATGAAGGTCAGTAGAGACAAGACGGAATACATTTGTGTGAATGAGAGTGAGGCAGGTGGAAAGGTGAAGATGCAATGAGAAGTCGTAAAGGTGGATGACTTCAAATATCTTGGGTCCACCATCCAGAGCATGGACAGTGTAGAAAAGAGGTAGGAAGAGGGTACAGGCAGGATGAGTGGGTGAGACGGATGTCAGGGCTGATATGTGACAGAAGGATAGCAGCAAGAGTGAAAGGGGAAGGTTTACAAGACAGTAGTGCGTCCTGCTATGATGTATGGTTGGAGACTGTGGCTCTGTCGAAAAGACAGAGGCTGAGCTGGAGGTGGCGGAGATGAAGATGCTGAGATTTTGGTTGGGAGTGACAAGGATGGAACAAGATTAGAAATGAGCAGATCAGAGGGACAGTGAAGGTGGAGCAGTTTGGAGATAAAGCCATAGAGGCCAGGTTGAGATGGTTTGGACATGTGTTGAGGAGGAATAGTGATATATTGGTCAAAGAATGTTGGAGATGGAGCTGCCGGGTAGAAGGAGAAGAGGTAGACCTCAGAGAAGGTTTATGGATGTAGTGAAGGTGGACATGGAGATGGTTGGTGGTGAAAGTAGAGGAGGCAATGGATAGGGCAAGATGGAGACAGATGATCCGCCTGTGGCGACCCCTAAAGGTAGCAGCCGAAAGAAGAAAGATTCCATTGATTTTGTTGTCAGCACATTCAACTTTGCTACAGTGAATATTTCATTCATTCAGATCTAGGATGTGTTATTTGAGTGTTCCCTTTATTTTTTTGCGCAGTTTATGTATGTATATACATATATATATATATATATATATATATATATATATATATATATATATATATATATATATATATATATATATATAAGAATATATATTCTATTTTTTCTTTGGAGTACGGGGCACATGGCTCTTTGCTGCGAGCCATTCAGGCCCTGTACAAACAAAGCAGGAGTTTGGTTCGCATGGCCGGCAGTAAGTCAGACTTGTTCCCAGTGAGAGTTGGACTCCGTCTGGGCTGCCTTTTGTCACCGATTCTATTCATAATTTTTATGGATAGAATTTCTAGGCGCAGTCAGGGGATGGAGGGTGTCTGGTTTGGTGACCTCAGGGTCACATCGCTGCTGTTTGCAGATGGTGTGGTCCTATTGGTGACATCAGGCCGTGAACTTCAGCTTTCACTGGATCGGTTTGCAGCCGAGTGTGAAGCGGCCGGGATGAGGATCAGTACCTCCAAATCTGAGGCCATGGTTCTCACGCGGGAAAGGGTGGAGAGTCCTCTCTGGGTCGGGGATGAGCTCTTGCCTCAGGTGGAGGAGTTTAAGTATCTCGGGGTCTTGTTCACGAGTGATGGTACAAGGGAGCGGGAGATTGACAGGCGGATTGTGCTGGGTCAGCACTGATGCAGGCTCTTTACCGGTCTGTTGTGGTAAAGAAAGAGCTGAGCCATAAGGCAAGGCTCTCGATTTACTGGTCGATCTACGTTCCCACCCTCACCTATGGTCATGAGCTTTGGGTAATGACCGAAAGAACGAGATCGCGAATACAAGCGGCCGAAATGAGTTCCTCCGCAGGGTGGCTGGACTGTCCCTTAGAGATAGGGTGAGAAGTTCGGTCATCCGGGAGGGACTCAAAGTAGAGCTGCTGCTTCTCCACGTCGAGAGGAGCCAGTTGAGGTGGTCCGCGGCATCTTGTTAGGATGCCTCCTGGACGCCTCGCTTGGGAGGTGTCACAGGCAAGTCCACCGGGGAGGAAACCCCGGGGAAGACCCAGGACATGCTGGCGTGACTATATCGCCCAGCTGGCCTGGGAGCGCCTCAGAATCCCTCCCAGGGAGCTAGTGGAAGTGGCTGGGAAAAGGGAGGTCTGGGCCTCATTGCTCAGGATGCTGCCCCCGCGACCCGAACCACGGAGAAGCGGAAGATGATGGATGGATGGATGGATGGATGGATGGATGGATGGATGGATGGATTTTTTCTTTGGCGGCATGGTGGGTAGCACCGTCGCCTCACAGGAAGGAGGGCCTGGGTTCGAGTCCCCGGCCAGGCGACCATAGTCCTCTCTGTGTGCTGTGTGGGGTTTGCATGTTCTTCCTGTGTCTGCGTGGGTTTCTTCCCTCAGTCCAAAACATGCAGTCAGGACATGCTAAACTGCCCCTTGGTGTGAGTGTGTGAGTGAAGGTTGTCTGTCTGTCTGCCCTGCGATGGACTGGCGACCTGTCCAGGGTTTATCTGCCTTTTGCCTGATGACAGCTGGGATGGGCTCCAGCATCCCCTGCGACCCAGAAGGAGAAGCGGATTAGAAGGTGTGCGTGTGTTTTTTCTTTTCCAGAAGTGTTGTCCTGGTGCTGGTCTTCTCCTGCTCCTGATGTCCACTTTGTTTTTCAATGTCTTTAAATTTACCTCCAGAAACACAAGAGAATTCTCACCAACAGTAGTACATCATTTTGTTGACATCATTAGCAATCCACACTCTCTGCACAAAGACATCTCACAAACGAACCGAGAACAATGCAGGTGGAAAGAGTTTTACTCAGCAGAGCATTCTCAGAGTACATCAGCACATTCACACTGGAGAGAAACCATATCAGTACACAGAGTGTGGCAAGAGTTTTTGTAATGGAGATACTGTCCAAAAACACCAGCTGTATCATTGTTCAGAATGTGGGAAAATATTTACTTTAAAAAGTTCTTGCCAACTACATCAGCATGTTTTACTTGGGGAAAAAAATCATCACTGCTCAGAGTATGAGAGGAGTTTTACTAAACTGAGTAATCTAAACATCCTGATTCTTTTAGATTCAATAGCAGCTTTCAATACTGTTAACCATAATTTTCTTATGTCTAGACTGTCATCTTGAACCAGACACTTGTGGATGAAAGAGATGATGGTTTAATGAAAACCAAGCAACCGAAGCAAAAAGGGACAAAACACAAAGCGTAGTCAGAGTCCAGGAAAAAAGTCAAAACACAGGTCAAATCACAGAGCAGAAGTACCAAAGGGGAAGGCAAACGATGTAATTCGAAAACAATGAAGCAAAAGGGTCAAAAACACAGTCAAATAATCAGAATAGACAATGAGAACGCTCAGTAGTTTCTGCAAAACAATACCTCACAATGAGACTGACTAAAGCCCGGGCTTATATACTCTAGTCTACATGTCCTCTGATTAAACACACAGGTGTAAACACTTAGAACTCAGGAGACTGTGAGCGCTGATAGGAGCGCAAGCTGGAGTCCAAAGTCACATGATCTCCCAGTGGATTCTGGGAGTTGGAGCTTGTGTCCATAGAAGGAGCCGGATGCATGACACATCATTTACATCTTCCCACTCGGTCAGATCATCCACAACCATGGTTTTAACTTTCACTGCTAGGCTGATGACATTCAAATTTATGTCAGCACTACTTCCCTCTCTGCCTCTACCCAAATTTGGTTGCAAAACAATTATCTTAATCTAAACACTGATAAAACTGAGGTTATGTTAGTTGGAGCTAAAACCGCACTTTCCCAGGTATTGAACTTTTCAGTCAGCATTGATGGTGTTGATATTAAGCCAGCCCAATTTGCTAAGAACCTTGGCTGTCTTCTTGATTCATCTCTTATTTTTGAGTCTCACATTTAGCTTGTCACCAAAACTGCATTTTATCATCTGCGTAACATTGCATGCTTGCGCCCTATGCTGAGTGACACTGACACTAAAATGTTGATCAATGCCTTCATCTTCTCTCGCATCAATTATTGTAACTCACTTTTCTACAGCCTTCCAGTTAAACTAATCGTCTTCAGTACGTCCAAAACTCAGCAGCCAAGGTTTTTACCTCCACCAAGCGCACAGCTCATATCTCTCCTATTCTTTGACAGTTGCATTGGCTTCCTATTAGTTCTAGGATTAAGTATAAAATCCTTCTTTTTACCTTCAAGGCTTTACATGGTCTTGCTCCAACATACTTTTCTGATCTCATTTTTTTATATTGTCCCTCTCGTGCTCTCCGATCTTCTAATTCTGGACTCCTCGCAATTCCCTCAACTCGACTTTCTATTATGGGTGGCAGATCTTTCAGTGCTGCTGCCCCCAAACTCTGGAATTCTCTACCTTCCATTCTTCGTAATATGTTGTGAGAAAAAAGATGATATGATTATTATCTTAAAGACTTGTAATCCTCTCAGCTGAGGTCTAATGGTTAAACATTAGGCAAAACTATACTTTTAATCTCTAATTTTCTGCTCCCAGTCAAACGTACTTATTTCCACCCTCATTTCTTTGTGTGGTTCTTCGTGCAGTCCAGGTGGGGGGCTTTAATAGTGTCAGTGAGTTTCTCCAGCCCAAATAAAGTTAGTGAAGTGTACCTTGTTGGGTTATGTTACTACCACCTAATTTTGAATTTATGATGACTGAAATAAAAATTTTCAAATGGATTAAAAACACCCATTCATGATGGTGCATGGTGATATTTCAGATATTAAAAGTGGAGGCAAAGAGTCAACAAAATTCAAATGGAAATATGTCATATTTAATAGATAAAACACTTTTCAGCATTACAATAGCATCATAGGAGTGGGGAAATGCACCCATCTCCTCACAAAACAGTAAACATTTTCTGCAAATTAGACAACATGTGCTTGTTCATGATAGAGTGCAACTATGGTGGTGAGTGTGAATGATGTGGAGAAACACCAACTTTTGCAACATGGAGCAATGTCCAATCAATAAAGACGGTGCCATCTTGGTCTTGAAGGATCAATGCCCAGTCATACGCTGCACCGCCATATCTGGTAGCATAGTTTGGGGATTGGCATCGGGGTCATGTTCACGAGATGGGAAGAGGGATCATGAGATCGGTCACACCTTGGGACAGACAGCAGCAGTAATGTTGTGGTGAAGAGGGAGCCATTAGACAACACACTCTGTTTACCAGTTGGTCCACATCCCAGCCCACACATATGCTCATGAGCTTTGAGTAAGGCTTGACAAAATGAGATCATAGATACAAGCAGATGAAATCAGCTTTCTTCACAGGGTGGCGGGCTACTCTCTTCTTGATATGGTGTAGAGTTTGGCCATCTGGGAGGAGCTCAGAGTAGAGCCACTCCTCCTCAAAATTGAGAGGACAAGTTATGGGAAATTAGGAATCACTTATTGTTGAAGAGGCCCAGGGGTTTATCTTAGGATCAATTTCTGAACAGCGGCCATACTTTTGTTTATCATTAAAGAAGATGCCTCTATATATGCCCACCCACTTCCCGTTACAGAATACAGGTGAGCCGCTGTCGCCAGGTCTGCCTGCTGCTGACACTATAAATTCAGAAGAAAACATTTGGGACTTCATATGTGGATTCGGGCAAAGGACTTTGCATTCCTGCTTTTGGGAATGGCCCGAATCTGTTAATGTAAGAACATATATGTAGTCATTTTCATTATGTTTACCAATCTGGTTTTGTAGACCATCACCCAGAGGACTAGTATTTCCAAGTAGTTTGAGAAAGGCCTGATCTCTGTCTGGGTAAGTGTTGCAATGTTTTTTAAACTCAGCTTTGTAGACCAGAAAACCGTCTGAAATTGGGAAGATAACATGTATTTCAGAGTCGTATTGGTCTTCAAGAACATGCAAGGCAGTCAGAACATGACCATTTCCATAGAAACATCCACAACCTGTGGTTATTTTATTTTCATAGTTTCTGATTTCTATGTGGCAAGGTGTTTCATTAGCTAATAGTAGGCCTTTAAGAATACATTCAGTAATTTTTCCATTTTGATAAAACACTGGGCCAAGTTTATTATACAGACTTTCAGTACAAGCCTGTATGCAGTCAGACCAGTTGGAAATATTAAACTGTGAGTGCATTTGTGAATGTGTGGCTGGTGACTTGTCTGACCAATGAGTGCTGAGACGCTCCATGATCCAGGATGATATGCAGCTTGGATAATGAATGAGTGATTTTAAACTGTGGTTTGGATCCAACAAATCTGTAATAGAAAAAATGAAGAAAAACTTTTTAATCACATGATTATAACAATACAAGTGATTACTACAGCCTCGACTCTGCCAAAATTACTCAATAGTGAATGTGGGGAAATAAGAAGGAAAATATTTGATAAAATAAAAAACTATCCAGTTATTCATGATCCCCCAAAATCATCAACATTTTGTGACAGGCTATACAGGATCAAAAATAAACTCTTATTCTTTTTTTCTAGACACTTGAAGTGAATATACAATTTTGAAGCAGCATGCTGAAAATAAGCCTTTTTCTTGTCCTGAAGTTCAGGGCAGAAACCAGGAAACACATAACTAGAAGGTATTTAATCTATATATGGGAAATGAGAACATGCTAAGAATTTGAGCAGGACTGTAAATACATTATAACTATACAATTCAAAAGAAAAAGTAAAGCTACCTAAATGATAAATCTGTCTTACATTCTGTTTTGTAAAATTATTTGATGCTAGAATTTTAAGTCAGACATGTTTTTTAAGTAAAATCATGTTTTTTTCTTTAAACATTTTGGATGCTGAAATTTAACGTATTTCAGGGGTCCTGAAGTGGTAAAACTATTTATATAATTACTAATTATTTATATAATAACTAATTATCAGGAGATGATGAATTTGAACCCCAGTGATACCATAACTGTCCTGAAATTTGGAGCTCAGAAAGTGCCTGATGGCAATGGGTGATACAAAATGCAATGAAAATTTAAAATCTATATTTATTCTATTAATGTTCACCTAACTGAGATTCAGTACAAAAATTTGAGTCAGGAGAGCTTTCAACTAAACTAAGAAGTTTGAGTTGCATGAACTCTACAGCCCTCAGTTTGTTTGTTCAAAATACACAGTGTGTCGCGCCTGCTACGAGTTCACATAACAAGAACTGCATTACCCAGAGTCCGTCACGGTCATGTGAGGAGGAACTCTTTCCTTCGCTCTTGTTCAAGGACTCAAACTCCACTTCCCAGAATACGCAGCAATGTCACATGACTCCTGATATCTCCTCATCCTCCTATCTATTCTAATTACTAAGAACTGTGTTTAGTATCACTAGTTAATATTTAAGCCTGGGATTTAGCATTAGATATTTGTGAAGTATTGCCAGTTTCACCTGCCTTACTGAGCGTTACTTTTCCGTTTTTTTATACTCTGTTTGTTCTGACCTTTTTGCCTGATCTGTTAGACCCTGATTTTTGGACCTCCCCTGTTTGTACGGTTTGGCTTTTTTGATTTTTGGCTGATGACCTTTCGTTTGTTTCACGGACTTGCCTTGCCCTTGTCTGTTTTCTTGCCTGTATTGTTCTGCTGCTGATCCTGGACTTGACCCCTGCTTGTCTACTGACTCTGTGATCATCCCAGTAATGCTTCTGTTTTACTTCTTATCTGCGAGCATCTGCCTTCTGACTGCATGTTACACAGTGTGATCAGCTGACATAGCAGAATTTTTTTTTACCCTCACACCAGGAAACCACTGTATGTAGGCAAAGTCATTACAGTAAAATCTGTCAATGCCCCTGGGCAGTTATTTCCAGTCATACAGGAAGTGCTCCTGTTTCTTTGACTCAGAGGAGGCCAATGAACATCTATAAAAGTCAAATTCATGTTTCAAAAACATATTTAATATCAAATTTGAAATCTCACAAAATTATGTCAATAGTTTGTAGCATTTGACTCAAATAAAGCAAAAAAAGTGTGTTTTTTCAGGTTGCACTGGCTGATGAATGAGACTTTCCTGTAAATAGACACTACACTGTAAGCAAATGCATCATTTTAACCTAAAAAAATAAATACCTGGGTTAACTTGAAATTAAGATTTCATTGAGCTTGTAATACTATATTAAGATAAGAATATATTGTGTTTTACATTTGTTAACTTATTATTATAAGTTCAATGAATTCCACATTTCAAGTTAAACTAGTTAGCTACTTTGTACATGTAGCTAACTCAACAAAATATCTGTAGGTTGTCATGCATACATCATTAGACATGAGCTGGCAAGCTGGCTTAGCTAATCTACAAGCCTACACAGCATCTCAGTTTTACCTTCACGACTTTCCAGACTAGACTCTCACGACTAGAGCCCTCAGGTTTTTAAAAAAAAAAGAGAGGGGTCGAGCTGAGAGAACAGAAGATGATCTTATAATTTTCAGAGCAACAATTAAATCAGCTAAAATGTCATTAGGCTGAAAAAAATGGAGTGCATTACATTTTAATGTGAAGCTGTAATAAGAATAACAGAATAGAGTCAGTCACCTACCTTTGATTGTCTTCTTCTGAAGAGGAAGCTGATGAAGTCCTCCTTATATAACCCGCTGCATGTCGTGTCAGATCATCATTGGCTCAAAAAGGCGGGAAATTCAAAATAAAAAGCTATTTGCTGGTTTCAAAAGAGGTGGGCCGGGTTTGTGGTTATAAACAAACAATACATGGATAATAACATATTTGCAGTTGCACAGCACTTCTGCTGCCATCTAGTGGTGATAACATTAATGCCATTTAAATGTTATCACTTCCAGCTATGGGGAGGATGACTGAACCTGTTCATCTTATCGTTATCAGTTTTCTGAAGAAGCCTCTCCTGCAGATGTTAATTTGGTTACTTTGTTAGTTACTTTGTATACTACTGACTTAAAATTAGAAAACATAAATCTATAAAATAGTCCAAAAGACACCCTTCTGTTGCACACCCTTCCTCTCTAACTTATTAGGCTTGAATTGATTCATTATGGCTGGTTAAGTGGTCAAGTAGTGTCATTGGAAATTGTCAGCTGATGAAAGTTTGAGAGTGTAGTACATTTTTTTGTCTCTTCAAACTTAGTGCAAAATGTCATAAGCCACAAGCAATTTGGGCACAAGTGCTGTGAGCTGATGAAGTAAAAATAGAGGTAAAACTGGCATAATAGGAACAAACATTATTTGTCTGATTTGTTTGAAATTGTTAGAAATTTATTCCTACACTGTAAAAACAGCTCATCAGTTCAACCTAAAAACATACTTCATGTGGAAACGAGTGAATTAGTCTTGTTTCACTTAAATAATTGTTTTCACGAAGAATTCTTTCAAACAATGCAATTTTTAGTTGAATAAAAGTAGTTCAATTGCGTGTTAATACATAAAGTCATTTTTTGGTTGATCTGACGAGTGTATTTGAACTTGAAGCGTATTTCTGTTATAAAATCATTTCCACATGAGGTTATTTAGCTTATGAAGTCACATGTTACATAAAGCTGCGAGGAATGAGCTTTGTGTCCAAGGCTCCAGATACTTCAAGCAGCATGATGCAAGAACTAGTAGCTTGTGGGCTCCCCCTACAGTTGCAGAGTGTATTTCAATTTTACACCAAATCGCGCTGTGAGACCCCCTCACTGCCAGCTGTAAAAGTGATCTGGTTGAAGAGCTCAAGGATACGATCACGTCTCCTGCCGGCTCAGCAGACTAACACCCCTAAATCCGTCCAGAACGCCAACTCCCAGAATCCTCTGGGGGTTAACTTGACCAGATTCCCTGCCATCTACCTTTCCACGCAGTTCACCTAATTATTGATTGTTGTCACCTGTTCATGTGGCCATAAAACCTGTTTGCTTCCATAGCCTCATTGGGAGTGATTGTATCAGTCTCCTGTACGTTACCGAGCCTTTTGTTCCAGGGTTTGATGTCCCGGGTTGGTTTCTCGCTCACGATTCCAGCCTGACCCCTTTTGGACTTGACTTGCCTCTTCATGTTCTGACCTTCACTCATGTCTTCCACTCTGATTTAGTTAAGCCTGTATTGCCTGTTTTTCTGCTTTGTTTTATGGATTCTTATCAAACATTTTTACCACATCACAGATACAGAATCCGATTTCCCTTGGCGTGCACACGCGTCATGCAGGCAGACGCAACATATTACACTTGTGATTTCCGTTGCTGTGTGTAAACAACTGAAACTGCCAGCGTCCATAATCCAGCGTAACGCACGTGCATGTGAAGGGGAGTTGGATTCTGTCAGTCGGAATTCGACACAACACTGGTAGGAGAAGAGAGAGAGCGCCATGCCAACGTACAAGGTAGTATATTAAAGCTTTATTAGAAGAGGTTGTGCAAGACCGTCCAAGCTCAATTGGTGTGAGATCCACAGACTGACAACTTTTTGGTGTGAGATGATTTATTTCTTGGCACGCTCGCCTGAAAGGCGATGAGCTTAGATGAGTTTTGGCATGTGGAAAAACTACAAAACTCCACAAGACAGTGGTGGAGCCAGAAACTATGATTTTGTTTTTTAAAGATTTAATTTATTAGAGCTGGAGTTGCAACATGCGCCGGTGAAGTATCTTGGACTGGTTAGAGAGGTTCATCATGAGGTAAAATACACTTTAAGGTACGTGCAAAATAATGTTAAGATCAGGTAGATAAGGTTCAGTTTACTCAGGCAAAATAATGTTCTGTTTAAAATGTACCTGTAACTAAGTACATATACACTCATGTGCTGTAATTAACCCTTGTGTTGTCTCAAGTGAAAACCCCAGCAATGAGCTTTATTCAACTTTAGTATTTCATTTTATGCAACTTGTTTCCATGTCACTACATTTCAATGTCAATACATTTCCGAGATATAGCTATGTTGCTAGATAACTGACGGCTTAATGCTTTTGAGTCTAGGAACTACTATAGGTAGTAACATACTACAGTTCTAAAAACGTTGACTAGTTAGTCAGATCATTCTTCTACCACAGCCTTTTCAACACAGAGGGAAACCGTGAAAGTGGAAAAATGACATTACGTGCATGTTCCATTTCAGGAGCGCTGGGATATATGAAACTACCCAGGAAATTACAAAATAACCCATATATGTGACCCAAATCGATTAGGCTTTAAGCCATATTCAAGTTCTGGCAAAGCTACTGGAGCTTTTCAAGCAAGGTTGGTGGCATGGATGGGGTGCCACAATTGACACCATGGTATTTCTGTTATGGCTGGTAAATGAGACATTATACAGCGTGGTCTCCAGCATGTTTGGGATGCATCGTTCTGCTGTCCATCGCATCGTCCATAGAGTCACAGTGCAGGTGGTGGCCATTCGACTGTCATCCACCTCACCAAGACTCCAGAAGACCTGGTGGAAATATCCCATGGGTTTGCAGGGCTGGAAAGACGACAGGACCTTCCAGGAAGCAGCTGAAATGGCTGCCATGTCTGCTTTAAGCTACCAAGTGACTCTGATGGTCAGTGCTACAGGAACAGGAAACTGTTCCCATCCATAATCCTGCAGGCTGTTTGACCATCAGGGCTGCTTCATTGATGCCTTCATTGGATGCCCTGGCTCAGTACACGATTCCAGAGTGCTCCTCCACAGCACACTGTACAGGTGTTCACTCTACCCTCCTCCAGGGCACCTTCTCCTTGCAGATGTAGGTGTCCAGTGCCCTCCCTGATCACTCCCTACAAAAGGTAAGTACAAGGTGTGTGAGCCCAGTGCTTCAGTGTTCACCATTCCAGAGTAGAGGTTAACAATTTATTTTAATAAATTTAATTTCTCAATCATTTTCTCAAGGACAGATAACAGCCTGTCAATTCTTTCCCTGCTGTCCTGTGCTATCATCTTCTCTGCCTCTTTCTACAGCCTCATACTTCTTAAAAGAATTAGTGTTTGTCTGTTTGTTTATTAATTATTTTAGATCACTGCTACACTGTGTTAAAGGGGGCCTATCGCTCTGTTCCCTGTGCTGCTCTGGGCCTCTCCAATCAATCCTCCTCCTTCTAACCTATAGGCAGAAATGTGCCTATAGTGTGCCAAACCTATAGTCTGCTCTGTGAAGAAGTGGACCAACAAGGCTAAAGAAAGTCTTCAGAACTGCATGAAATTAACAGATTGGAGTGTGTTGGAGGACTGGAGGATGACTGTACCCCCATGGACCCCTCAGTCAAAAGTTTGAAGTATGCAGGTGACACCTCAGTCATTGGTCTCAACCGAGATGGTGACTCGTCTGCTTACAGACGGGTAATTGATCAGGTGGTCCTTTGGCGCAGCCACAATAACCTGGTGCTGAACACAGCAAAAGCAGTGGAGATGACAGTGGACTTCAGGAAGAGCCCTCCAGCCCTGCCAGCACTCACCATCCTGGACAGAACTGTGGTGGCAGTGGAGTACTGTAAGTTCCTGGGCACAACAATCACCAAGGACCTGAAGTGGGACAGCAAAATCAGCTTCATCATCAAGAGAGCCCAGCATAGGATATACTTCATGCGTCAGCTGAGGAAGTTCAACCTGCCCTAGGAGCTGATGGTGCGGTTCTACACAGCCATCATGGAGTCTGTCATCACCTCGTCCATCACATTGTGGGGCAGCTCAGCCACCAAGCATGACCTCCACAGACTGCAGCGCATCATCATCTGCAGAGAGGACAATTGGGGTAAAGTTGCCTACACTGCTGGAACTGCATGCCTCTAGAACTAGGACGCATGCAGAGAAGATCTCCACAGACCCCTCTCACTCTGGACGCTGCCTGTTCCAGCTCCTTCCCTCAGGCTCCGCTTCAGGACATCCAGGCTACAAAGGAGCTTCTTCCCACAAGCTATTACTCTCTTGAACAGTTAAAATATTACACATAAACAACATTCCAGCTTCAAACTGCACTTCAAAGATACTGGTATATAGTATCAAGTTCAACTCCATCCTCTGGAACTGCCATCTCATACCAGTGTTTATACTGCATCTTACTTACCTGCCATATTACCCCACTTATCTGACTATCACCTCATTGATCCTTTTCTCTGCCATTATACACCCCTTAACTGCTGCTGCACTCACTTTAGACCCATACTTTGTACATTGTAAGGTTTACAGGTATGACTGTGTCTGAGTGAGTGATGGTAGGAATGTGTGTTTTATTTTATTTTTATCTTATTTTATTCACTACATGTAAATATCTGATACTGTGCCCTGTGAGCTCCTGTAACCAAAACCAACTTCCTTGTGTGCGTAGCATCCCTGGCCAAAATAGCTTGATTCTTCTTTTACTACGAGTAGCCTGTTGCTGCCTTACCTCCAAGACACACTCGCTGCATTTTTGACTCCGAAGAGCAGACCATCATTTGCCCACTGCAGTCTTATAATTTGCTCGGCCATATATCAACAACACCCAGAAACGCCAACGGCTTCTCTGGGCCCGAGCTCATCTGAGATGGACTGACGCAAAGTGGAAAAGTATCATGTGGTTTAACGCGTCCACATTTGAAGTCATTTTTGGAAATCATGGACATTGTGTCCCCTGGGCCAAAGAGGAAAAGCACTGTCCAGGTTGCTATCAGCGCAAAGTTCAAAAGCCAGCGTCTCTGATGATGTGGGGGTGTGTTAGTGCCCATGGCATGGGTAACTTGCACATCTGTGAAGGCACCGTTAATGCTGAAAGGTACATACAGGTTTTGGGGCAACCTATGCTGCCATCCAAGCACCGTCTTTTTCAGGGACCTCCTGCTTATTTCAGCAAGACAATGCCAAGCCACATTCTGCACGTGTTACAACAGCGTGGCTTCTTAGTAAAAGAGTGCAGGTACTAGACTGGCCTGCCTGCAGTCCAGACCTTGTCCCATTGAAAATGTGTGGCGGATTATGAAGTACAAAATACGACAACGGAGATCCCGGACTGTTGAGCAACTGAAGCTGTACAACAAGCAAGAATGGGAAAGAATTCCACCTCCAAAGCTTCAACAATTAGTGTCCTCAGTTCCCAAACGCTTATTGAGTGTTATTAAAAGTAAAGGTGATGTAACACAGTGCTAAACATGCCCCTGTCCCAACTTCATTGGAACGTGTTGCAGGCATCAAATTCAAAATGAGTGAATATTTGCAAAAAACAATAAAGTTTATCCGTTTGAACATTAAATATCTTGTCTGTGTAGTGTATTCAATTGAATATAGGTTGAAAAGGATTAGCAAATAATCATATTGTTTTTATTTATGTTTTAGACAACGTCCCAACTTCATTGGAATTGGGGTTGTAGTCAGTGTACCATCAAAGCTGTTATTTCATAGTAAAATTGTTGCTTTAATATCTGTAAAATAATCAGTCATACCTAATCACCAATGTTTACTACATAGTTAAGTCAGAAGCCTTTGGGTTCCCTTTATGAGTAGCCTTATACAGTGACTGAGAGATTTTATCTTAAAAGTCTGAATACAGTACTGTTCACAAACTACAGACTGTTATTGCTCACTAAGATTAATCTGTAGGTATCAGATGTAAGTAAAAAACAGAGTGCATCTTTTTATGCATACTTTAAGATTTACAATGACAGCCCTGAGAAAATGTTATAACTGTTTCAGTTAAAAGTATCTAGTTTATTTATTGGATTACTGTAAGCCAGTATGGGCTGTCATTTTACTAGACAAGCCTATTATTGGGTTCTTATTGTAATGCTTCCATATAATCATTCCTGCAAAAATATTATTTAAATAAATATTAATAAATGAAACAGTAAATAAAACATGCAATGATAAACATATTTTAAACACATTTTAGTAAAAAAGCGTCCCAAATAAATAAATAACAAAGCTAACTTGATTTTATCAGGAGGTGGGGCCATAGTATTGACACCTCAAACTTTTGGAAGAACTTCATGTTTGTTCCAACTTAAAATAGAGATAAAGAGCACGCAGAAGAAAAGGTGGAGGTTAAAAGGGTAGGAGGACGGTTTGAATTCAGAACCATCGGCCAACTGTGCACACTTTGCACACTTTGGAATTAGACCTCTGCATTTAACCTGTCCATGCAGTGAAACACCCACATACATGCATACTAGTGAACACAGACACTGGGGGGGCAGTGAGCATACCTGCATGGAGCATTGGGCAGCCCTATCCACGGCACCCGGGGAGCAACTTCAGTTATGGACTGTCAGCCGAGGGGATCAAACCGGCAACCTTCTGGGCACAGGGCTGGTTCATGCTGTTGCATGCTGAACCAACATAATGTCTTGGCAATTGCCATACAGGTCCTCTCAAACCTGGCATTTATCTGGATTTGGACTTCTATTACAGGTGCTATCAGAAACTGGGTTGGGGTTAACTTTAAAATACATATGCCTTCACTGATTATACCTGACCTGGTGAAAGCCAGTCAGTTCTGCAACTATATAATACTTCATTAATTTAATCAGGGAAAAATGACTAATTGCTGACAAAATCACAATAAAAATGACCTTATATGCAAGAGTCTTTAAACAAGTAAACTCTACCTTTATTTATTTCCTTCTGTTATTTTACACTGATAAATGTCTGCACTTCATCTTCAAGTGGCTTTTTCCATCCTTTTTAGACCACAAGGGGGCCCCGTATGACAGTCGATCTACGGACTTATTGCATTGGTCTCCAAAGGCCCAGTATGACTGAGAGCAACTTACTGTATAAGCACACAACCTCAAGTTTTGGGTCAGAGTGACTTTTTTCCCATAGAAATGGGGCCACCAAATGGAAATCCAGTGATTTAGTTCCTTTAACTGTCGATTCTTTGTGTTAGTGGTTAGTCTAAGACACAAAGCCTTCAGTTCTCAGCTCCTGAAGTCCAAACCAAAGGTAGTGGTAGCTTGGTTGTATTTGCTGGGTGATACGTTTCAAACTTCTAACCATTTTGTTTCCATTTAAAAGTTAACAGTGAATAAGAGCATTGCTTCAGTATGTGTTTAGACACAAGCATGAGGATTCCCTGAAATAAAATGTGTTTTTGTATTTATGACATGTATTTTGTTGTTCCCAGAAATCTTTAACTGTTTTCTCAAGGCCTAGAAGGCGCTGAGGGTTCCCTGTAAGCATCTAGACATTAGCCTTGGTACTTGGAATCACGCTGAAAAGGAAATGAGTGGTGTCACTCTTCTCTTCCTCCTGCCAGTCTGTTAAAGGTTCTGCTTAGCTTAGGTGTTCTTGCTTCTGTATAGACACACACACAGAACCAAGTCTAGGTCTTCTATTAGTTTTCTACCTCTGCAACAACTCTGCTAAGCACAAGAAACAACAAAGCAGCAAATTGCTTTTTGTTCATTAAGTATGTGGGCAATGTATAATTATTATTCCTTGCCATGTATGACTGTACATACCACCAGATTAACTCTGACATTCTGCACTTTAACCTCAATGTAATGGTTTCACTTCAAATCTAGTGTACGAGAGCATGCAGCCAAAAATCACTTCATATAATGAACATGAATCACCTCGTTTACTCAGATCACAGGATGCTGCTTTTCTACTGGTTCCTAAAATTCAGAAAACTTCAATGGGAGGAAGAGCTTTTTCATACAAAGCCCCCAAATTGTGTAATAATCTCCCAGTTAATGTTCAGGACTCTAAGTCTAGACTGAAAACATGTTTGTTTAGTTTAGCTTTGGTTAATTACCCTTCCACTTTAGATAAAGGCAGGAGATCCAGGGGTTCATGGGCATGAAGGCTTATGGTAAACTGAGATGTTGGTGCTGTTGACCCACCACTTCACACAATCACACAGGTTTGTTGACGGTGGAGTGGGGGGATCCCAGTGTCTCAGGGTACTCTCATATCTATGTTACCTTCTGGTTCTCTCCTTTTAGTTCATGCTGTTATAGTTAGTCACCAGCCACACTCTGGGGGAAATCATATTTATTACAGTCATACTCCTGAGCAGAGCTAATTTTGTCTCTTTACTCTTCCTGAGATAATGACTGCCCTCCCATCCTGCTGAACGCTGTTGGAAGACTGACCATCAGGGCCTCCTCACCATCACCAACCCACTCTCCTGTTCATTTGTGTCAAATGCAACACCCTCAATTACATCACTGTGCCATCCAGATGTACCAGCTTTGAGATAGGATAGGCCTGTTTCAGCTCACTCCCACTCTTCATAAAGACTCAGTCAGAAACTGCCTCAGTCAGTGACTGCCTCTACCGGTGCAGTTTCTAAAGCTTTACCATGCAGTCTTCAAACACAGATCCTCTTAGCTTCTATTTGATATTTAGCTTATTAAATTGTAAATACTGTTTGACCAGAGGAGGATGGGTCTCCCCTTGTGAGTCTTGGTTCCTCCCAAGGTTTCTTCCTCCAGACTGAGGGAGTTTTTCCTTGCCAACGTTCCTTGCCAATCGCTTCTGGCTTGCTCACTGGGGGATATATGTTATGCCTGTATGTTTTCAAACTTCTGTAAAGCTGCTTTGTGACAACATCATTGTAAAAAGTGCTATACAAATAAACTTGAATTGAATTGAATGTTCCCAGCTAAGTCCAGGAACTGATCCTGGATTACTACGACAGTTTCAGGCTGAGGGTCACCTCTGGGTCAGAGACATCGGTCTGGCATCGGCTGGAAAAAGGGAAAATAATGGGTTGTACCATCTCTGTTATTCTTTTCACCCTTGCCATGAAAATGGTGGTCAAGTCAGCTGAGGTGGAATGCAGAGACCCCCTAACGAAGTCTGGCGTACCTCAGCCCCCAATAAGTGCATTCATGGGCGACCTTACTATCACAACAACATCAGTCCCAGGGAGCAGATGGATCCTACAAGGAGTCGAGAAACTTATTACCTGGGCAAGGATGAGTTTCAAGCCGATCAAATCAAGGTCCATGGTGCTGAAGAAGGGGAAGGTGGTTGACAAATTCCACTTTTCTCTTATAAGACAAAAGGCGCTGGTGAGTACCATGGTGACAACGCAACGTCGTTGTAAAAAACGCTATACAAGTAAACTTGAATTGAATTGAAGCATGCAGAACGCTGTAATAGAGGCTGGTAATGTCTCCTTGCAGAAAATGTTATAAGAAAATTTTATGACATCTTTTTGTCTTTAGAGTCAAACTTTTGCTTTACTCAAAATAAGTTATTGAGAATAATGACCAAACAGCTAAAGTGGGAAAAGGGGTTTATTTGTTTTTTTCTGTTTTTTTTTTGTTTTGTTTTCTTTTTTTGTTTGTTTTTTTTTTGGAGGAGGGTCAATGAAAAGACTTGAAACAAGAATATAAAGATGAGAGAGAAAAAGAGCAAGGAGGAACTTGTGTGTGTTAAAGTTGTGCTTTTGCTGCTGTTGGAATGCAGATTGGAGGCTGTAGCTTGATGTTGTAAATTGTGTACACACAGCTGAAGGTTTTTGATGTTGATGAAACTGCCTGTGAGGGTTCACCAGGTGCTGCTGTTAGAATACAGATTGGAGGCTGCGGGTTCTGGATGTATCTCTGTAGATGGAGTACACAGGTGTTAACTGCTGTGTTTCTAGAACTGCCCAGAGAAGTGAGTCAGTAGTCCCTTGAGGATGAACACTTTGTTCTTTCATAGATCTTACAGTTTTGTTGTTCATTCAGTTATTGCTAGTGCACCATTAAAGCCCTTGTTTAACCCTAGTGTGGTGGTTGGGTCTGTGGGACCCATTTTCAATGTTTACTAAAAGAGAAAAATTTGTGATTATTATTTTAACCTCAGATTTCTTGGCCTTTGCTCATTTTCTGTGAAGAACATATAAAATAACACATTTTTAGTGTTTTCACACTGTAACCCCCTTCACATTTATATTACAAACGCGTTGTTGTGGTGAGCCCACGAGGAATAAAAGTGTGGAGGTGCTGTGTCCCTTCACTCTGTTCTCCTCCTATAGGGCCTGTTGTTCGCGTGTTTGTATATCATTGCTGTCCAATGAAAAACCTATATCTCCATTTTCTGCTATTTTTATTTTTCTGCATCATTTGAGCTCAGCAGCTGTCTTTTACATCTTTGGAAAATTTCATGATGATTGGACCAATAGAAATGCTCCGAAATTGCTTAGAAGAAAAACTTTTTCCATTAATTTGCATTGAAAGTGAAGAAAGTTTTTTCCCTCTCCTGTAAAGTTACTGTTTTGGAGGTACTTGCTTTTTGTTGGACAGTGACAAATGCTGACTGGCTCCAGCTGCTAAAGGAGAACCCTACGCTAGTTTAAACATCTCATATTTTTACATAACTTGTTATGGCTGTATTAAGACAAAAAAATAAAAACTAACGCAGTGAGACCACCAGACCACTGAGTAACAAAAACACCACACAAGGGTTAAGTCTGAATTCCTGTTTAATAATTCCACCAATCAAGATTTCAAAATTTCTTCATAATGAAAGGGATAAGATGTAAACAAAGTCATTCGGAGTGGATTGATGTTAAATGGTCCATTCAGTCTGAGTGGTTCACAGTGGTGGTAATAGGAACTAAATGTTTGAAGTGTTTATTCTCCCTCACAGACAGTTATTAAATGATATGATTATTATTACGCTGCCTGATGGTAGAGAGTGTATTGTATTTTGAGATGCAATTTTAGCCTAAAAAGTATTTTTAAAATACATTAATGGTGGAGAGGTACATGCAGGACATGTGGGGCAAAATAGACCCCAAAGAAATCTTACATGACACTGTTTTACCTTCATCAGCATTATATATGAAAAGAAGACACATGTAGGTTCACTAGTGTTTAGATTACATTACATTTCTATATTTGTTTTATAGAGAACCACTGTAAATGAATCTGAGTCAGTGTGCTTCTCTGCAGTTAACTTCACATCAAAACACTCTGAATGACTTTGTTTTCATCTCAAAGATGACTATGCAGAACTCATTCATTTGTTACATTCATTGTATCTCAGTAATAAGCATGTTATTTCATTCCGATATTGTCATATGACCACAGTAATATACTGCAAAAGCACTGCAGTAGTACAGTGCAGTGAGTTTATAGTACTGAAATATGGATAATCAAAACAAAACCAAAGATAAAGATAAACCTTTATGTTCACAGTTACAACTATTTTTTTCTGAATTTAACTCATCACATCATTCTGTAATCTTACCTTCACAACAGAGTGAAGCACAGGGTTGAGGCAGCAACCTGGGCCTCATGCTGTGGGTGATGTCTCTACCCAAGTGAGGTGTAGGTATATCTTGGTGGTGAATACTCATCTGCAGCTGTTGGAAAAAAAGCATGTGTGGTATATAACAATACTACACTATATGAAATCTACACTTTAACACGGGTAACTTTTGTGAATAAAATCAAACCAAATCTACTTACTCCCCAAACCTGGGGCTCACCATGATTGTTTGAAAAGGCAATAAAAGGAAATATTCAAAAATATCTGCTTGAAAGCTAAGCGTATTAAAATTATGAATGCAATGCTGTGATTACCTGGAAAACACACAAGATTCCTCCTTGGGCAGCAGCCAGATGTGATGAAGTTAGAAGAGGTTTAACAGACCACTGATCAGCTCAGTAATTCAATATTATGTCTAACTTGGTATTTAGAAACCATAGACAGTTGTTTTTTAAATTCACTTTTTTATGTTGAAAGCAGATTTTTTACAAATATATGTTATATTGTTATATTTGTATTTATAAATATATATTTTACGAAATAACATTGTGTGGGGCCTCCATGCTTAACCTAAGCTGGCACCCATATATATATATATATATATATATATATATATATATATATATATAAACAAAGTTTTTTTATTTTATTTAAAATTTATTGCTTTTTTAATATATGTAAGAATATGTAACTTTTAAGAATTAATGTAACTTTATATACAAATATATAAAAAAGAGAGCTCAGCCATCTGGGAGGAGCTCAGAGTAGAGCCGCTCCTCCTCAACATTGAGAGGACAAGCTATGGAAGAATGGGAATCACTGATCACTGAAGAGGCCCAGGGGTTTATCTTAGGATCAATTTTTGAACAGCAGCCAAACAGTAGTGTATCATTAAAGAAGATGCCTGTATATATGCCCACCCACTTCCCGTTACAGAATACAGGTGAGCCGCTGTCGCCAGGTCTGCCTGCTGCTGACACTATAAATTCAGAAGAAAACATGTGGGACTTCATATGTGGTTTCGGGCGAATGACTTTGCATTCCTGTTTTTGGAAATGGCCCGAATCTGTTAATGTATGGAAATACATGTTGTCATTTTCATTAACTTTACCAATCTGGTTTTGTAGACCATCACCCAGAGGACTAGTATTTCCAAGCAGTTTGAGAAAGGCCTGATCTCTGTCTGGGTAAGTGTTGCAATGTTTTTTAAACTCAGCTTTGTAGACCAGAAAACCCTCTGAAATGTGGAAAATAACATGTATTTCAGAGTCGTATTGGTCTTTAAGAACATGCAAGGCAGTCAGGACATGACCGTTTCCATAGAAACATCCACTTCCCATTATTTTTTTATTAGAGTTCCTAATTTCTATGATGCAGGGTGTTTCATTTGCCAATAACGAATCATTTGGAGTTGTTTCAGTAATTTTTCCGTTTTGATAAACAACTGGGCCAAGTATATTACGCAGAGTTTCATAACAGTCCTTCCAAGTTGCAGGTTTAATTGACTCGGTTGTGTTAGTGGGTAAACTATGGTATGCATTGATATATTTGTAAGATATCAGCTTTAAAAAACTATTTTTAATTGTTAAAACAAGGTGAAAACCTTTGTCTGATGTGGTTTTGAGTGTGCTAACCTGTAAAAGATAAAAGAAAACTTTTATTTTTCAAAGTACTTTTTGTTGATCTGTGTTTCTATTCTGACCAAAGGATGATTGAAAACTGAGACATGTTAGAAGTATTATAGATGAAGGTTAAGGAAAAAGAGTTTACATTAATAGCTAATTCAAAATACAGAGCTTTAAAAAGAGACTTACCCCTTCCATCTCCTTTACTGTCCTATGGCCACCGCAAAGGAGAATATGCAGCTCAGCTTTTTATAAAGGCAGCCAGCCAGTGGATGGGCGGGCAGAAGGAGAGCAGATGACTTACCTGTTGTCTTACTTCAGTCATGTTTCTATGAGCTTCTTTGCTTTTTAAAAATTCTGTAGGGTGAATGCTTAATGAATGACTGTCTTTTTCTGAACAGTACAGCAGTTGAATATCAGTCTTGTATTTCACCCAAATTTTGAATGTAATAGTGGTTAAACCACACAGACCTTGGCTTTTTCCATCATCTTCACCAAGAGTGCCAGTAATGTCAGAAGGCACTGAATATGGTGAGTATCGTGAAAACAGATTCTGTAAAGGTAAATTCAGTCAAAATCAGTTTCTGCATAAACAGTTAAGATATGAGTAGAGTAATTCAGAGTAGGCTGATATGAAATACTCCTTCATAGAGAAACGTCTCAAGTCAGAATTGTTCACAATATTGATGAGGGAACCAGAAGCCCAAAGTGTTTTATGCTTATAAAAACAACTTCACAGAAATTGATTATATGAAATGATCATAGATATGTTGCATGGGGTCTGAGACATTGTTTCAAAGTTTTGATAAGGTTTTGGCCTGAAACATATCTTAGAAAAGCATTCTTGGTGAAGAGCTACATGCAAGGCGCTATAAGCAAAATAATACCCAAAGAAAACATTTGTTGAGATTCACCACTATTTTATCATCATCAATGGCAAGGACTCAGAAGACACATGTAGGTTCACTGGTTGTTTTGTATAATAAATAAAATAAAGCTCTAAGTGATTCAGAATACTCTCTGGGTATGATCAATCACCTATCACATATGAACAGTAAAGAATGGATGTGTAGCAAAAAAAACATGCTTGACTTGATTAAAGGCATTTTAAGTTTCATTTCATGGTATTTGGATGAGTAATGCAATAGGAAATAGTAATAGTTTAGTAACCTGTTTCCACACCCATATTTCTTCATTCCTTTCCAGTTACAGTGTAATTCTTCTGACACACAGATACGTTTATCCTACAAAACCTGACATGCTTACTGATGTGCAAGAACCTTGTAACATATCTGTTTGTTCATAAGAATGTTTTAAGTTTCTAAATCTAAAATCAAAGTGGTGCAACTGTAAAGAAAAGGATCATTTAGTAAATTTGTACAGTGTAGTAACATAAACTGTCGCCCAGTGCAGTAGAAACATTTTTACCAGAATTGTCTGAAAATAATCTGAAAACTGCACAAAAGATTTAGTCAGTTATTCATTCAATGGGTTTTCATGTACTTGGGTAATCCTGTAATGGAAAAAAACTCCAGGTCTATAAGAATCAGGCAATAATCAGATTTCTACTTCCCAACCAGTCAAAATCAAACTTCCTGCAGTTTTTTAAAAATGTGGGTTTTATTGAATATACATTATGTAGATAATAAAGCATGTTCAAATTCTTCAAGTAGGCAAGCATGTAGTGCCAGCATTGGACATCTGAATGAACAAGCAGATTACTTAGAAATCTAAGATCTAAGGTATAAGCGTTTACATGTCCACTTGAATAATCAGATAACTGTTGAAATAATTGTATTACTGATGTGCATAGAAAAACCCAGTGAATGATAATACATTTTTGTTTATCTAAGAGTTCAGCTCCAATACATTTGCTTTCTTTAAGATCCTTCACAGAAAGGGTAGATTTGATACCCATTTGTAATTAGTGACTGGTCATTGATGTTTCAGTTCAGTTCGTTGATATTTTAAGAGAGGAGTTTTTTTTACTAGTAGTGGTTCAGCAACATTAGGAAATATAAACATTCATATATATGTATACATACATACATACATACATACGTACATATACACTTGCCATTGGATAGGTTAGCTTCAGTGAGCTAATAGGCAAGCCATGCAAACTTTGTAATGTGAAAATGTTTTTGAAAAGTTTGAACAGAATATACATTAATATTGGTGAATGATTGCTTTGTCTGGCTACAAGCTTTGGTGTAGACCTGTCGTTGTAGCGCCTTTATTTTTGTTGCTGTTAGCTATTGAGCTAACTAGCAAGCTAGCAGAGTAATGTGATGAAAGTTTGCAACCTAAAGCCTAGCAAATCGAATGTTATGGTTTTGAAATATTAAGCATTTAAAATAGTTTACAGCTTACAAACAGCACAAGTAGTTACAGCCTATCCAGAGCACAATATATGTCTCATTTGCTTCTTACTGGATTGACTGAAACACTGTGCTGTGAATGTACTGCATTGAAACACCATGTTTGTGTCTGTGAGAATGTGGTCATGTATAATGTTGGTTCATTCACAAAGGTGTCATATCTCAAAATGTGCCAACTGCCAGAATCATGTCAGGTAATGTGGGGAACTGGTACTTCTTCTGAGAAATCACACTATTACATAAAGGTGCTGTATGTAAATGATCAGCTCAACAAAGTAGGCAGGTTTTTAGGTTCATTACAGGACACAATAGCACTCATAAGCTTTCATTTTCACAGAACTTCAATTCTCAACCAGCAGTTTATTTCTGAAGCTGTATTTCACAAAAGACCCTGCAATGGACTGGCATACTGTCCAGGGTGTATCCTGCCTTTCGCCCAGTGACAGCTGGGATAGGCTCCAGCACCTCCCGCAACCCAGAAGGAGAAGTGGCTTAGAATATGTGTGTGTGTGTGTGTGTTTCACAAAATAATTTTTATTATTATAATTAGGATATTGAACATTCGTAGTGTAGCATGTGATGGATTATCATGTGTGAAAATAGATTTTAATTTCTCCTGCATGAAACCTGCAGAAACCGCTAGCACTACACTTCAGCGCTAATTACTTGTAGCTGTCAGTGTCTGCAATGGCATCATTTGCACTTATATATATTATTGATTTTAGTACTTATTCTCTATTCCTCAATAGAAAGTACCTTCTAAATGTTGATTTGCCTTGACTATAAATACATCATAACAAAATCCTTGTAAATATTTAAGGTCTGAACACTTTTTATAAAAATGTTTTACTTGTAGCTTCAACTAATTCAGTAGAATGGTCAAAGATGAACAACAATAAATGGTCTTAAGCGCCGGAGTTAATGCAGCCTATAACTGCCCATTTTAATGTTTTCCTAATGGGTTGTAAAGGAATACTACAGGAAACTAGTGGTCTTTAATGGTAAATAGTAACCCAATTCCTATTAGAAAGAATAACCATCAGGCTTTAATCCCATTGGTTCCAGTGGTCTTTTTTAAGCAGGTCCAAGAGTTGTGGTGAAGAAGTCCTACTTTTGTTTCTGGTTTAACTTTAATCTTTATATGGGCAGATGTTCTGATATGATAGGACAGGGGTGTAAAAAGTGGCCCATGGAGAGATTTTTATTGGCCCATGGCTTCTGTTTTAGAGTGCATTATAAATGGGCCACCAGCTAGTATGCTGCATTTCATTCATGTTGCAAGCAGTGCTGCAAAATTAGCTGCTGAGCTGAATCAGGTGTGTTTGAGCAGGAAAGTGACCAAATATATATATATACATACATATATATATATATATATATATATATATATATACATATATATAGGCTCCAGCCATCCATACTGCTCAAAAAAATAAAGGGAACACTTAAACAACACAATATAACTCCAAGTAAATCAAACTTTTGTGAAATCAAACTGTCCACTTAGGAAGCAACACTGATTAACAATCAATTTCACATGCTGTTGTGCAAATGGAAGAGACAACAGGTGGAAATGTTTGGCGATTAGCAAGACACACTCAATAAAGGAGTGTTTCTGCAGGTGGGGACCACAGACCACTTCTCAGTACCTATGCTTTCTGGCTGATGTTTTGGTCACTTTTGAATGTTGGTGGTGCTTTCACACTCGTGGTAGCATGAGACGGACTCTAAAACCCACCAGTGGCTCAGGTAGGGCAGCTCATCCAGGATGGCACATCAATGCGAGCTGTGGCAAGAAGGTTTGCTGTGTCTGTCAGCGTAGTGTCCAGAGGCTGGAGGCGCTACCAGGAGACAGGCCAGTACACCAGGAGACGTGGAGGAGGCCGTAGAAGGGCAACAACCCAGCAGCAGGACCGCTACCTCCGCCTTTGTGCAAGGAGGAACAAGAGGAGAACTGCCAGAGTCCTGCAAAATGACCTCCAGCAGGCCACAAATGTGCATGTGTCTGCACAAACGGTTAGAAACTGACTCCATGAGGATGGTATGAGGGCCCGACGTCCACAGATGGGGGTTGTGCTCACAGCCCAACACCATGCAGGATGCTTGGCATTCGCCACTGGCGCCCTGTGCTCTTCACAGATGAAAGCAGGTTCACACTGAGCACATGTGAGAGACGTGACAGTCTGGAGATGCCATGGAGAGCGATCTGCTGCCTGCAACATCCTTCAGCATGACCGGTTTGGCAGTGGGTCAGTAATGGTTTGGGGTAGCATTTCTTTGGAGGGCCGCACAGCCTTTCATGTGCTCACCAGAGGTAGCCTGACTGCCATTAGGTACCGAGATGAGATCCTCAGGCCCCTTGTGAGACCATATGCTGGTGCTGTTGGCCCTGGGTTCCTCCTAATGCAGGACAATGCTAGACCTCATGTGGCTGGAGTCTGTCAGCAGTTCCTGCAAGATGAAGGCATTGAAGCTATGGACTGGTCCGCCCATTCCCCAGACCTGAATCCGACTGAGCACATCTGGGACATCATGTCTCGCTCCATCCACCAACGCCACGTTGCACCACAGACTGTCCAAGAGTTGGCGGATGCTTTAGTCCAGGTCTGGGAGGAGATCCCTCAGGAGACCATCTGCCACCTCATCAGGAGCATGCCCAGGTGTTGTAGGGAGGTCATACAGGCATGTGGAGGCCACACACAATACTGAGCCTCATTTTGACTTGTTTTAAGGACATCACATCAAAGTTGGATCAGCCTGTAGTGTGTTTTTCCACTTTAATTTTGTGTGTGACTCCAAATCCAGGCCTCCATTGGTTAATAAATTTGATTTCCATTGATGATTTTTCAGAAGAGGGAAGAACACAGGGTGACATTCAAGAGTGGAGGGAGGTGCACACAGGTGGATTATATCCTTAACAGGAGATGCCACCTAAAGGAGATTGGAGATTGATAAAGAGATAAAGTGGTACCAGGGGAAAGTGTAGTAAGGCAGCATAGGGTGGTTGTCTGTAGAATGAGATTAGAAACAAAGAAGAGGAAGAGAGTGAAGATAGAGCCAAAGATTAGATGGTGGAAGCTGAAGGAGGAGGATGGTTGCAGGCAGTTCAGGGAAAAATTGCAACAGGCCCTTGGGGGCAGTGAGGAGCTACCTGAGGACTGGGAAACTACAGCTAAGGTGGTGAGAGAAACTGGCAAAAATGTGTTGGGTGTTTTGTCTGGTCAAGAGAAAAGAAGATAAGGAAAGTTGGTGGTGGAATGAGGAAGTCCAGGAGAGTATTCAGAAGAAGAAGGCAGCTAAGAAAAAGTGGGATAACCAGAGAGATGAAGGAAGTAGGCAGGAGTATTGTGAGGCTAGTCGAATAGCAAAAAGAATGGTGGCAAAGGCAAAGGCTCAGGCCTATGATGAGCTGTATGAGAGGCTGGACAGTAAAGAAGGAGTAAAGGACTTGTATCGTTTGGCTAAACAGAGAGATAGAGCTGGAAAGGATGTACAGCAGGTTAGGCTGATAAAGGATAGAGAGGGAAATGTACTAGTGAGTGAACAGAGAGGAGTACTGTGAAGAACTAATGAATGAGGAAAACGAGAGAGAGAGGAGGACAATGGGGGGAGAGATAGTGGATCAGGAAGTGCAGAGAATTGGTAAGGTGGAAGTGAGGGCAGCTTTAAAAAGGATGAAGAATGGAAAGGCACTTGGTCCAGATGACATACCTGTGGAGGTATAGAGATGTTTAGGAGATAAGGCGCTGGACTTTTTAACCAGGTTGTTTAACAAAATCCTGGAGAGTGAGAGGATGCCTGATGAGTGGAGAAGCAGTGTATTGGTCCCCATTTTTAAGAACAAGGGTGATGTGCAGAGCTACAGTAACTACAGAGGTATAAAGTTGATGAACAACACCATGAAGGTATGGGAAAGAGTTGTTGAAGCAAGGCTAAGGCGAGAGGTCCAGATCAGTGAGCAGCAGTTTGGTTTCATGCCCAGAAAGAGTACCACAGATGCCATTTTTGCATTCAGAGTGTTGGTAGAGAAGGTCAGAAGGAGCTACATTGTGTCTTTGTGGATCTAGAGAAGGCATATGATAGGGTGCCAAGACAGGAACTGTGGTACTGTATGAGGAAGTCAGGTGTAGCTGAAAAGTATGTTAGGGTGGTGCAGGACATGTATGAGGATAGTGAGACAGTGGTGAGGTGTGCAGTTGGAGTGACAAATGGTTTCAAGGTGAAGGTAGGGTTACATCAGGGATCAGCTTTGAGCCCTTTCTTGTTTGCAGTGGTGATGGACTGGTGACAGATGAGGTTAGGCAGGAGGCTCCATGGACCATAATGTTTTCAGATGACATTGTAATTTGTGGTGAGAGTAGAGAGCAAGTGGAAGAGAATCTGAAGAGGTGGAGGTTTGCACTGGAGAGGAGAGGAATGAAGGTCAGTAGAGACAAGACGGAATACATTTGTGTGAATGAGAGTGAGGCAGGTGGAAAGGTGAAGATGCAATGAGAAGTCGTAAAGGTGGATGACTTCAAATATCTTGGGTCAACCATCCAGAGCAATGGACAGTGTAGAAAAGAGGTGAGGAAGAGGGTACAGGCAGGATGGAGTGGGTGGAGACGGATGTCAGGGCTGATATGTGACAGAAGGATAGCAGCAAGAGTGAAAGGGAAGGTTTACAAGACAGTAGTGCGTCCTGCTATGATGTATGGTTTGGAGACTGTGGCTCTGTCTAAAAGACAGGAGGCTGAGCTGGAGGTGGCGGAGATGAAGATGCTGAGATTTTGGTTGGGAGTGACAAGGATGGACAAGATTAGAAATGAGCAGATCAGAGGGACAGTGAAGGTGGAGCAGTTTGGAGATAAAGCCAGAGAGGCCAGGTTGAGATGGTTTGGACATGTGTTGAGGAGGAATAGTGGATATATTGGTCAAAGAATGTTGGAGATGGAGCTGCCGGGTAGAAGGAGAAGAGGTAGACCTCAGAGAAGGTTTATGGATGTAGTGAAGGTGGACATGGAGATGGTTGGTGTGAAAGTAGAGGAGGCAATGGATAGGGCAAGATGGAGACAGATGATCCGCTGTGGCGACCCCTAAAGGGAGCAGCCGAAAGAAGAAGATTTCCATTGATTTTGTTGTCAGCACATTCAACTTTGTACAGTGAATATTTCATTCATTCAGATCTAGGATGTGTTATTTGAGTGTTCCCTTTATTTTTTTGCGCAGTTTATGTATGTATATACATATATATATATATATTATATATATATATATATATATATATATATATATATATATATATATATATATATAAGAATATATATTCTATTTTTTCTTTGGAGTACGGGGCACATGGCTCTTTGCTGCGAGCCATTCAGGCCCTGTACAAACAAAGCAGGAGTTTGGTTCGCATGGCCGGCAGTAAGTCAGACTTGTTCCCAGTGAGAGTTGGACTCCGTCTGGGCTGCCTTTTGTCACCGATTCTATTCATAATTTTTATGGATAGAATTTCTAGGCGCAGTCAGGGGATGGAGGGTGTCTGGTTTGGTGACCTCAGGGTCACATCGCTGCTGTTTGCAGATGGTGTGGTCCTATTGGTGACATCAGGCCGTGAACTTCAGCTTTCACTGGATCGATTTGCAGCCGAGTGTGAAGCGGCCGGGATGAGGATCAGTACCTCCAAATCTGAGGCCATGGTTCTCACGCGGGAAAGGGTGGAGAGTCCTCTCTGGGTCGGGGATGAGCTCTTGCCTCAGGTGGAGGAGTTTAAGTATCTCGGGGTCTTGTTCACGAGTGATGGTACAAGGGAGCGGGAGATTGACAGGCGGATTGGTGCTGGGTCAGCACTGATGCAGGCTCTTTACCGGTCTGTTGTGGTAAAGAAAGAGCTGAGCCATAAGGCAAGGCTCTCGATTTACTGGTCGATCTACGTTCCCACCCTCACCTATGGTCATGAGCTTTGGGTAATGACCGAAAGAACGAGATCGCGAATACAAGCGGCCGAAATGAGTTTCCTCCGCAGGGTGGCTGGACTGTCCCTTAGAGATAGGGTGAGAAGTTCGGTCATCCGGGAGGGACTCAAAGTAGAGCTGCTGCTTCTCCACGTCGAGAGGAGCCAGTTGAGGTGGTCCGGGCATCTTGTTAGGATGCCTCCTGGACGCCTCGCTTGGGAGGTGTCACAGGCAAGTCCACCGGGGAGGAAACCCCGGGGAAGACCCAGGACATGCTGGCGTGACTATATCGCCCAGCTGGCCTGGGAGCGCCTCAGAATCCCTCCCAGGGAGCTAGTGGAAGTGGCTGGGAAAAGGGAGGTCTGGGCCTCATTGCTCAGGATGCTGCCCCCGCGACCCGAACCACGGAGAAGCGGAAGATGATGGATGGATGGATGGATGGATGGATGGATGGATGGATGGATGGATTTTTTCTTTGGCGGCATGGTGGGTAGCACCGTCGCCTCACAGGAAGGAGGGCCTGGGTTCGAGTCCCCGGCCAGGCGACCATAGTCCTCTCTGTGTGCTGTGTGGGGTTTGCATGTTCTTCCTGTGTCTGCGTGGGTTTCTTCCCTCAGTCCAAAAACATGCAGTCAGGACATGCTAAACTGCCCCTTGGTGTGAGTGTGTGAGTGAAGGTGTCTGTCTGTCTGCCCTGCGATGGACTGGCGACCTGTCCAGGGTTTATTCTGCCTTTTGCCTGATGACAGCTGGGATGGGCTCCAGCATCCCCTGCGACCCAGAAGGAGAAGCGGATTAGAAGGTGTGCGTGTGTTTTTTCTTTTCCAGAAGTGTTGTCCTGGTGCTGGTCTTCTCCTGCTCCTGATGTCCACTTTGTTTTTCATGTCTTTAAATTTACCTCCAGAAACACAAGAGAATTCTCACCAACAGTAGTACATCATTTTGTTGACATCATTAGCAATCCACACTCTCTGCACAAAGACATCTCACAAACGAACCGAGAACAATGCAGGTGGAAAGAGTTTTACTCAGCAGAGCATTCTCAGAGTACATCAGCACATTCACACTGGAGAGAAACCATATCAGTACACAGAGTGTGGCAAGAGTTTTTGTAATGGAGATACTGTCCAAAAACACCAGCTGTATCATTGTTCAGAATGTGGGAAAATATTTACTTTAAAAAGTTCTTGCCAACTACATCAGCATGTTTACTTGGGGAAAAAAATCATCACTGCTCAGAGTATGAGAGGAGTTTTACTAAACTGAGTAATCTAAACATCCTGATTCTTTTAGATTCAATAGCAGCTTTCAATACTGTTAACCATAATTTTCTTATGTCTAGACTGTCATCTTGAACCAGACACTTGTGGATGAAAGAGATGATGGTTTAATGAAAACCAAGCAACCGAAGCAAAAAGGGACAAAACACAAAGCGTAGTCAGAGTCCAGGAAAAAAGTCAAAACACAGGTCAAATCACAGAGCAGAAGTACCAAAGGGGAAGGCAAACGATGTAATCGAAAACAATGAAGCAAAAGGGTCAAAAACACAGTCAAATAATCAGAATAGACAATGAGAACGCTCAGTAGTTTCTGCAAAACAATACCTCACAATGAGACTGACTAAAGCCCGGGCTTATATACTCTAGTCTACATGTCCTCTGATTAAACACACAGGTGTAAACACTTAGAACTCAGGAGACTGTGAGCGCTGATAGGAGCGCAAGCTGGAGTCCAAAGTCACATGATCTCCCAGTGGATTCTGGGAGTTGGAGCTTGTGTCCATAGAAGGAGCCGGATGCATGACACATCATTTACATCTTCCCACTCGGTCAGATCATCCACAACCATGGTTTTAACTTTCACTGCTAGGCTGATGACATTCAAATTTATGTCAGCACTACTTCCCTCTCTGCCTCTACCCAAATTTGGTTGCAAAACAATTATCTTAATCTAAACACTGATAAAACTGAGGTTATGTTAGTTGGAGCTAAAACCGCACTTTCCCAGGTATTGAACTTTTCAGTCAACATTGATGGTGTTGATATTAAGCCAGCCCAATTTGCTAAGAACCTTGGCTGTCTTCTTGATTCATCTCTTATTTTTGAGTCTCACATTTAGCTTGTCACCAAAACTGCATTTTATCATCTGCGTAACATTGCATGCTTGCGCCCTATGCTGAGTGACACTGACACTAAAATGTTGATCAATGCCTTCATCTTCTCTCGCATCAATTATTGTAACTCCCTTTTCTACAGCCTTCCAGTTAAACTAATCGTCTTCAGTACGTCCAAAACTCAGCAGCCAAGGTTTTTACCTCCACCAAGCGCACAGCTCATATCTCTCCTACTCTTTGACAGTTGCATTGGCTTCCTATTAGTTCTAGGATTAAGTATAAAATCCTTCTTTTTACCTTCAAGGCTTTACATGGTCTTGCTCCAACATACTTTTCTGATCTCATTTCTTTATATTGTCCCTCTCGTGCTCTCCGATCTTCTAATTCTGGACTCCTCGCAATTCCCTCAACTCGACTTTCTACTATGGGTGGCAGATCTTTCAGTGCTGCTGCCCCCAAACTCTGGAATTCTCTACCTTCCATTCTTCGTAATATGTTGTGAGAAAAAAAGATGATATGATTATTATCTTAAAGACTTGTAATCCTCTCAGCTGACACTGTCTAATGGTTAAACATTAGGCAAAACTATACTTTTAATCTCTAATTTTCTGCTCCCAGTCAAACGTACTTATTTCCACCCTCATTTCTTTGTGTGGTTCTTCGTGCAGTCCAGGTGGGGGGCTTTAATAGTGTCAGTGAGTTTCTCCAGCCCAAATAAAGTTAGTGAAGTGTACCTTGTTGGGTTATGTTACTACCACCTAATTTTGAATTTATGATGACTGAAATAAAAATTTTCAAATGGATTAAAAACACCCATTCATGATGGTGCATGGTGATATTTCAGATATTAAAAGTGGAGGCAAAGAGTCAACAAAATTCAAATGGAAATATGTCATATTTAATAGATAAAACACTTTTCAGCATTACAATAGCATCATAGGAGTGGGGAAATGCACCCATCTCCTCACAAAACAGTAAACATTTTCTGCAAATTAGACAACATGTGCTTGTTCATGATAGAGTGCAACTATGGTGGTGAGTGTGAATGATGTGGAGAAACACCAACTTTTGCAACATGGAGCAATGTCCAATCAATAAAGACGGTGCCATCTTGGTCTTGAAGGATCAATGCCCAGTCATACGCTGCACCGCCATATCTGGTAGCATAGTTTGGGGATTGGCATCGGGGTCATGTTCACGAGATGGGAAGAGGGATCATGAGATCGGTCACACCTTGGGACAGACAGCAGCAGTAATGTTGTGGTGAAGAGGGAGCCATTAGACAACACACTCTGTTTACCAGTTGGTCCACATCCCAGCCCACACATATGCTCATGAGCTTTGAGTAAGGCTTGACAAAATGAGATCATAGATACAAGCAGATGAAATCAGCTTTCTTCACAGGGTGGCGGGCTACTCTCTTCTTGATATGGTGTAGAGTTTGGCCATCTGGGAGGAGCTCAGAGTAGAGGCACTCCTCCTCAAAATTGAGAGGACAAGTTATGGGAAATTAGGAATCACTTATTGTTGAAGAGGCCCAGGGGTTTATCTTAGGATCAATTTCTGAACAGCAGCCATACTTTAGTTTATCATTAAAGAAGATGCCTCTATATATGCCCACCCACTTCCCGTTACAGAATACAGGTGAGCCGCTGTCGCCAGGTCTGCCTGCTGCTGACACTATAAATTCAGAAGAAAACATTTGGGACTTCATATGTGGATTCGGGCAAAGGACTTTGCATTCCTGCTTTTGGGAATGGCCCGAATCTGTTAATGTAAGAACATATATGTAGTCATTTTCATTATGTTTACCAATCTGGTTTTGTAGACCATCACCCAGAGGACTAGTATTTCCAAGTAGTTTGAGAAAGGCCTGATCTCTGTCTGGGTAAGTGTTGCAATGTTTTTTAAACTCAGCTTTGTAGACCAGAAAACCGTCTGAAATTGGGAAGATAACATGTATTTCAGAGTCGTATTGGTCTTCAAGAACATGCAAGGCAGTCAGAACATGACCATTTCCATAGAAACATCCACAACCTGTGGTTATTTTATTTTCATAGTTTCTGATTTCTATGTGGCAAGGTGTTTCATTAGCTAATAGTAGGCCTTTAAGAATACATTCAGTAATTTTTCCATTTTGATAAAACACTGGGCCAAGTTTATTATACAGACTTTCAGTACAAGCCTGTATGCAGTCAGACCAGTTGGAAATATTAAACTGTGAGTGCATTTGTGAATGTGTGGCTGGTGACTTGTCTGACCAATGAGTGCTGAGACGCTCCATGATCCAGGATGATATGCAGCTTGGATAATGAATGAGTGATTTTAAACTGTGGTTTGGATCCAACAAATCTGTAATAGAAAAAATGAAGAAAAACTTTTTAATCACATGATTACAACAATACAAGTGATTACTACAGCCTCGACTCTACCAAAATTACTCAATAGTGAATGTGGGGAAATAAGAAGGAAAATATTTGATAAAATAAAAAACTATCCAGTTATTCATGATCCCCCAAAATCATCAACATTTTGTGACAGGCTATACAGGATCAAAAATAAACTCTTATTCTTTTTTTCTAGACACTTGAAGTGAATATACAATTTTGAAGCAGCATGCTGAAAATAAGCCTTTTTCTTGTCCTGAAGTTCAGGGCAGAAACCAGGAAACACATAACTAGAAGGTATTTAATCTATATATGGGAAATAAGAACATGCTAAGAATTTGAGCAGGACTGTAAATACATTATAACTATACAATTCAAAAGAAAAAGTAAAGCTACCTAAATGATAAATCTGTCTTACATTCTGTTGTGTAAAATTATTTGATGCTAGAATTTTAAGTCAGACATGTTTTTTAAGTAAAATCATGTTTTTTTCTTTAAACATTTTGGATGCTGAAATTTAACGAATTTCAGGGGTCCTGAAGTGGTAAAACTATTTATATAATTACTAATTATTTATATAATAACTAATTATCAGGAGATGATGAATTTGAACCCCAGTGATACCATAACTGTCCTGAAATTTGGAGCTCAGAAAGTGCCTGATGGCAATGGGTGATACAAAATGCAATGAAAATTTAAAATCTATATTTATTCTATTAATGTTCACCTAACTGAGATTCAGTACAAAAATTTGAGTCAGGAGAGCTTTCAACTAAACTAAGAAGTTTGAGTTGCATGAACTCTACAGCCCTCAGTTTGTTTGTTCAAAATACACAGTGTGTCGCGCCTGCTACGAGTTCACATAACAAGAACTGCATTACCCAGAGTCCGTCACGGTCATGTGAGGAGGAACTCTTTCCTTCGCTCTTGTTCAAGGACTCAAACTCCACTTCCCAGAATACGCAGCAATGTCACATGACTCCTGATATCTCCTCATCCTCCTATCTATTCTAATTACTAAGAACTGTGTTTAGTATCACTAGTTAATATTTAAGCCTGGGATTTAGCATTAGATATTTGTGAAGTATTGCCAGTTTCACCTGCCTTACTGAGCGTTACTTTTCCGTTTTTTTATACTCTGTTTGTTCTGACCTTTTTGCCTGATCTGTTAGACCCTGATTTTTGGACCTCCCCTGTTTGTACGGTTTGGCTTTTTGATTTTTGGCTGATGACCTTTCGTTTGTTTCACGGACTTGCCTTGCCCTTGTCTGTTTTCTTGCCTGTATTGTTCTGCTGCTGATCCTGGACTTGACCCCTGCTTGTCTACTGACTCTGTGATCATCCCAGTAATGCTTCTGTTTTACTTCTTATCTGCGAGCATCTGCCTTCTGACTGCATGTTACACAGTGTGATCAGCTGACATAGCAGAATTTTTTTTTACCCTCACACCAGGAATCCACTGTATGTAGGCAAAGTCATTACAGTAAAATCTGTCAATGCCCCTGGGCAGTTATTTCCAGTCATACAGGAAGTGCTCCTGTTTCTTTGACTCAGAGGAGGCCAATGAACATCTATAAAAGTCAAATTCATGTTTCAAAAACATATTTAATATCAAATTTGAAATCTCACAAAATTATGTCAATAGTTTGTAGCATTTGACTCAAATAAAGCAAAAAAAGTGTGTTTTTTCAGGTTGCACTGGCTGATGAATGAGACTTTCCTGTAAATAGACACTACACTGTAAGCAAATGCATCATTTTAACCTAAAAAAATAAATACCTGGGTTAACTTGAAATTAAGATTTCATTGAGCTTGTAATACTATATTAAGATAAGAATATATTGTGTTTTACATTTGTTAACTTATTATTATAAGTTCAATGAATTCCACATTTCAAGTTAAACTAGTTAGCTACTTTGTACATGTAGCTAACTCAACAAAATATCTGTAGGTTGTCATGCATACATCATTAGACATGAGCTGGCAAGCTGGCTTAGCTAATCTACAAGCCTACACAGCATCTCAGTTTTACCTTCACGACTTTCCAGACTAGACTCTCACGACTAGAGCCCTCAGGTTTTTAAAAAAAAAAGAGAGGGGTCGAGCTGAGAGAACAGAAGATGATCTTATAATTTTCAGAGCAACAATTAAATCAGCTAAAATGTCATTAGGCTGAAAAAAATGGAGTGCATTACATTTTAATGTGAAGCTGTAATAAGAATAACAGAATAGAGTCAGTCACCTACCTTTGATTGTCTTCTTCTGAAGAGGAAGCTGATGAAGTCCTCCTTATATAACCCGCTGCATGTCGTGTCAGATCATCATTGGCTCAAAAAGGCGGGAAATTCAAAATAAAAAGCTATTTGCTGGTTTCAAAAGAGGTGGGCCGGGTTTGTGGTTATAAACAAACAATACATGGATAATAACATATTTGCAGTTGCACAGCACTTCTGCTGCCATCTAGTGGTGATAACATTAATGCCATTTAAATGTTATCACTTCCAGCTATGGGGAGGATGACTGAACCTGTTCATCTTATCGTTATCAGTTTTCTGAAGAAGCCTCTCCTGCAGATGTTAATTTGGTTACTTTGTTAGTTACTTTGTATACTACTGACTTAAAATTAGAAAACATAAATCTATAAAATAGTCCAAAAGACACCCTTCTGTTGCACACCCTTCCTCTCTAACTTATTAGGCTTGAATTGATTCATTATGGCTGGTTAAGTGGTCAAGTAGTGTCATTGGAAATTGTCAGCTGATGAAAGTTTGAGAGTGTAGTACATTTTTTTGTCTCTTCAAACTTAGTGCAAAATGTCATAAGCCACAAGCAATTTGGGCACAAGTGCTGTGAGCTGATGAAGTAAAAATAGAGGTAAAACTGGCATAATAGGAACAAACATTATTTGTCTGATTTGTTTGAAATTGTTAGAAATTTATTCCTACACTGTAAAAACAGCTCATCAGTTCAACCTAAAAACATACTTCATGTGGAAACGAGTGAATTAGTCTTGTTTCACTTAAATAATTGTTTTCACGAAGAATTCTTTCAAACAATGCAATTTTTAGTTGAATAAATATAGTTCAATTGCGTGTTAATACATAAAGTCATTTTTTGGTTGATCTGACGAGTGTATTTGAACTTGAAGCGTATTTCTGTTATAAAATCATTTCCACATGAGGTTATTTAGCTTATGAAGTCACATGTTACATAAAGCTGCGAGGAATGAGCTTTGTGTTCAAGGCTCCAGATACTTCAAGCAGCATGATGCAAGAACTAGTAGCTTGTGGGCTCCCCCTACAGTTGCAGAGTGTATTTCACTCTTACACCAAATCGCGCTGTGAGACCCCCTCACTGCCAGCTGTAAAAGTGATCTGGTTGAAGAGCTCAAGGATACGATCACGTCTCCTGCCGGATCAGCAGACTAACACCCCTAAATCCGTCCAGAACGCCAACTCCCAGAATCCTCTGGGGGTTAACTTGACCAGATTCCCTGCCATCTACCTTTCCACGCAGTTCACCTAATTATTGATTGTTGTCACCTGTTCATGTGGCCATAAAACCTGTTTGCTTCCATAGCCTCATTGGGAGTGATTGTATCAGTCTCCTGTACGTTACCGAGCCTTTTGTTCCAGGGTTTGATGTCCCGGGTTGGTTTCTCGCTCACGATTCCAGCCTGACCCCTTTTGGACTTGACTTGCCTCTTCATGTTCTGACCTTCACTCATGTCTTCCACTCTGATTTAGTTAAGCCTGTATTGCCTGTTTTTCTGCTTTGTTTTATGGATTCTTATCAAACATTTTTACCTCATCACAGATACAGAATCCGATTTCCCTTGGCGTGCACACGCGTCATGCAGGCAGACGCAACATATTACACTTGTGATTTCCGTTGCTGTGTGTAAACAACTGAAACTGCCAGCGTCCATAATCCAGCGTAACGCACGTGCATGTGAAGGGGAGTTGGATTCTGTCAGTCGGAATTCGACACAACACTGGTAGGAGAAGAGAGAGAGAGCCATGCCAACGTACAAGGTAGTATATTAAAGCTTTATTACAAGAGGTTGTGCAAGACCGTCCAAGCTCAATTGGTGTGAGATCCACAGACTGACAACTTTTTGGTGTGAGATGATTTATTTCTTGGCACGCTCGCCTGAAAGGCGATGAGCTTAGATGAGTTTTGGCATGTGGAAAAACTACAAAACTCCACAAGACAGTGGTGGAGCCAGAGATTTTGTTTTTTAAAGATTTAATTTATTAGAGCTGGAGATGCAACATGCACCGGTGAAGTATCTTGGACTGGTTAGAGAGGTTCATCATGAGGTAAAATACACTTTAAGGTACGTGCAAAATAATGTTAAGATCAGGTAGATAAGGTTCAGTTTACTCAGGCAAAATAATGTTCTGTTTAAAATGTACCTGTAACTAAGTACATATACACTCATGTGCTGTACTTAACCCTTGTGTTGTCTCAAGTGAAAACCCCAGCAATGAGCTTTATTCAACTTTAGTATTTCATTTTATGCAACTTGTTTCCATGTCACTACATTTCAATGTCAATACATTTCCGAGATATAGCTATGTTGCTAGATAACTGACGGCTTAATGCTTTTGAGTCTAGGAACTACTATAGGTAGTAACATACTACAGTTCTAAAAACTTTGACTAGTTAGTCAGATCATTCTTGTACCACAGCCTTTTCAACACCTAGGGAAACCGTGAAAGTGGAAAAACGTTTACGTGCATTACGTGCATGTTCCATTTCAGGAGCGCTGGGATATATGAAACTACCCAGGAAATTACAAAATAACCCATATATGTGACCCAAATCGATTAGGCTTTAAGCCATATTCAAGTTCTGGCAAAGCTACTGGAGCTTTTCAAGCAAGGTTGGTGGCATGGATGGGGTGCCACAATTGACACCATGGTATTTCTGTTATGGCTGGTAAATGAGACATTATACAGCGTGGTCTCCAGCATGTTTGGGATGCATCGTTCTACTGTCCATCGCATCGTCCATAGAGTCACAGTGCAGGTGGTGGCCATTCGACTGTCATCCACCTCACCAAGACTCCAGAAGACCTGGTGGAAATATCCCATGGGTTTGCAGGGCTGGAAAGACGACAGGACCTTCCAGGAAGCAGCTGAAATGGCTGCCATGTCTGCTTTAAGCTACCAAGTGACCCTGATGGTCAGTGCTACAGGAACAGGAAACTGTTCCCATCCATAATCCTGCAGGCTGTTTGACCATCAGGGCTGCTTCATTGATGCCTTCATTGGATGCCCTGGCTCAGTACACGATTCCAGAGTGCTCCTCCACAGCACACTGTACAGGTGTTCACTCTACCCTCCTCCAGGGCACCTTCTCCTTGCAGATGTAGGAAACCAGGTGTCCAGTGCCCTCCCTGATCACTCCCTACAAAAGGTAAGTACAAGGTGTGTGAGCCCAGTGCTTCAGTGTTCACCATTCCAGAGTAGAGGTTAACAATTTATTTTAATAAATTTAATTTCTCAATCATTTTCTCAAGGACAGATAACAGCCTGTCAATTCTTTCCCTGCTGTCCTATGCTCTCATCTTCTCTGCCTCTTTCTACAGCCTCATACTTCTTAAAAGAATTAGTGTTTGTCTGTTTGTTTATTAATTATTTTAGATCACTGCTACACTGTGTTAAAGGGGGCCTATCGCTCTGTTCCCTGTGCTGCTCTGGGCCTCTCCAATCAATCCTCCTCCTTCTAACCTATAGGCAGAAGTGTGCCTATAGTGTGCCAAACCTATAGTCTGCTCTGTGAAGAAGTGGACCAACAAGGCTAAAGAAAGTCTTCAGGACTGCATGAAATTAACAGATTGGAGTGTGTTGGAGGACTGGAGGATGACTGTACCCCCATGGACCCCTCAGTCAAAAGTTTGAAGTATGCAGGTGACACCTCAGTCATTGGTCTCAACCGAGATGGTGACTAGTCTGCTTACAGACGGGTAATTGATCAGGTGGTCCTTTGGCGCAGCCACAATAACCTGGTGCTGAACACAGCAAAAGCAGTGGAGCAGTTAGTGCGCATGCGCGAACGTGCATGCTGCCTGTTACAATAGCTCCCGTTCATGTTCTCTCGTTTTTGATCGTAACTTTTTCTTTACCTTGGTAATAGTTTATTTATTTGACGAGACAATTTAGGGAAGCTGTGCCCTCTCGAAACATGCGAGTAGAGAGTGTTTTGGTCTGTTTTTTCGCCGTGAAAGCGCTACTTTCACGCACTCCCCGTGTCCGCCGCAGCGATGCAGCATGGCCGCTTTGTTTACACCCGGGATCAGCTGATCGCGCTGCAGCCGGTCGGCATGGCGACCAGGACAAAGAACATCCCCGAAGAGCTTTGGAGACGGACGCACAGGGGTTGCAGAGGGGGAATTAACCAGCGCACGGGGAAAGCGAGGGAGAGACGGCGGAGGCTTATGGAGAAGAAGGGATATAAGCCGCGTCTCCCCTCCGTCATCATGGGCAACGTGAGGTCGCTGGCGAATAAGATGGACGAGCTGACAGCACTAGCCAGGAGTCAGAGGGAGTACCGGGAGTGTAGTCTAATGTGCTTTTCGGAGACATGGCTACACCAGGACATCCCGGATGACCATGTTTCCATCGATGGCTTCCAGACTGTTCGGGCCGACCGGGGCTGCACCGAGAGCGGTAAGCGCAAAGCGGGTGGTGTCGCTGTGCTAGTTAAAAACCGCTGGTGTAACCCTGGTCACATTACCATCAAGGAACGTACCTGTTGCCCGGATATTGAGCTGTTGGCTGTCGGACTCAGGCCATATTATTTACCACGCGAGTATTCGCATGCCATCATCGTGACTGTCTACATTCCCCCCTCTGCCAACCCGACGTCGGCAAGTGACGTCATTTATTCAACAACAGCACGTCTCCAGACGCAACACCCGAGTGCCTTCATCGCCATATCAGGTGACTTTAACCATGTCGCTATGGCCAAGGCACTACCACACTTCACGCAGTATGTGGACTGTCCCACCAGAGAGGAAAGAACACTGGACCTGCTGTATGCTAATGTTAAGGACGCATACAGCTGCTCCCCCCTTCCCCCGCTGAGTAGGTAAGACCACAACTTGGTTCACCTCAGCTCCTGTTATGTGCCGCTGGTGAAGAGTCAGCCTGTGACCAAGCGGATAGTGAGTAGATGGTCAGTGGAGACTTACGAGGCACTGCAGGATTGCTTCGAGGCTACTGATTGGTCTGCACTCTGTGAGCCGCACGGAGAGGACATCGACGGGCTCACAGAGTGCATCACGGACTACATTAACTTCTGTGTGGACTCCACTGTCCCAACCAGGACTGTTAAATGTTACCCAAACAACAAGCCGTGGGTAACGAAGGACATTAAGGCTCTCCTCAACAGGAAGAAGAGGGCCTTCAGAGCTGGAGATAGGGAGGAGGTGAGAACGATCTAGAGGGCAGCTATCAAGGAGGCGAAGAACAAGTACAGGAGGAAGCTGGAGTGGAAACTCCAGCAGAACAACATGAGGGAGGTCTGGAATGGGATGAGGACCATCACCAGCTTCAGGTCCAACAACAACAGAGGAGTAGAGGTCAGTGTGGACAGGGCCAATATGCTAAATCTGTTCTTTAACAGATTTGACAGGGCAGGCTCTGTCCCCCCCCAGCCTGACTCCTCTGCTGCCAGTCCTCAGCAGACCATACCACTCATCCCCCCTCCCCCTCCTGATAGCCTGCCCCCCTCGTGTGATAGCCCATCTCACACCTCCATCCCTCCCCCACCCACCTCCTCTACAGTGTGTCTCACTGCTGACCAGGTGAGAAGACAACTGAAGAGACTCCACACAAACAAGGCTGCAGGCCCTGATGGGGTTCCACCCAGGGTGCTTAAAGCCTGTGCTACCCAACTTTGTGGAGTACTTCAACGTGTCTTCAACTTGAGCCTGAGTCTCCAGAGGGTCCCCATGATGTGGAAGACATCTTGCATTGTTCCTGTCCCAAAGACGCCACGACCCAGTGACGCCAAGGACTACAGGCCAGTGGCACTGACGTCTCATGTCATGAAGACCATGGAGAGGCTCGTCTTGGATCAGCTCCGACCCATAGTCCAGCCTTTTCTAGATCCCCTCCAGTTTGCCTATCAGCCCCGCCTGGGAGTTGAAGACGCCATTATCTACCTGCTCAACAGAGTTTATGCTCACCTGGATAAGCCAGCCAGCTCTGTGAGGGTCATGTTTTTTGACTTCTCCAGCGCATTTAACACCGTCTGGCCCGCTCTTCTGGGCGATAAGCTCACAGTGATGCAGGTAGATGCCCCCCTTGTGTCCTGGATTGTTGACTATCTGACCGGCAGACCACAGTATGTACGCCTGCAGCACTGTGTGTCGGACAGAGTGGTCAGCAACACTGGAGTTCCACAAGGTACTGTCCTCTCTCCCTTCCTCTTCACCCTCTACACCACGGAATTCAGCTACTGCACAGAGACTTGCCACCTTCAGAAGTTTTCTGATGACTCTGCAATAGTTGGATGTATCAGCAAGGGAGTGGAGGATGAGGACAGGGCAACGGTGAAGGACTTTGTCGCATGGTGCGAGCGGAACCACCTGCAGCTCAATGTGACAAAGACAAAGGAACTGGTGGTGGACCTGAGGAGGGACAAGGCACCGGTGACCCCTGTGTCCATCAGGGGGGTCAGTGTGGACACTGTGGAGGATTACAAATATCTGGGTGTGTATATTGACAATAAACTGGACTGGGCTAAGAACACTGACGCCCTCTACAGGAAGGGCGAAAGCCGTCTCTATTTTCTGAGGCGCCTGAGGTCCTTCAACATCTGCTGAACTATGCTCAGGATCTTCTATGAGTCTGTGGTGGCGAGTGCTATCCTCTATGCTGTTGCATGCTGGGGAAGCAGGCTGAGGGTGGCAGATGCCAACAGACTCAACAAATTGATCCGCAAGGCCGGTGATGTTGTGGTGTGGAGCTGGACTCGCTGACGGCAGTGTCGGACATTATGAACAATGGCTCCCACCCACTCTACGATACGGTGATGAGACACAAGAGCCCATTCAGCTCAAGACTCATCATACCAAAATGCACCACAGAGCGCCATAGGAAGTCATTCTTACCAGTGGCCATCAAACTCCATAACTCCTCCCTCAGTGTGTGACTCAAAAAACTGTTCATATGTGCTATAACAACAATTGTGTGTGTAGAGTACTTAAATCTGGTGCACATACATACGGTAAATTCTATATATTGTTTTAAATTATACATACTGTAAATTCTATATATTGTTTTAAATTATACATACTGTAAATTCTATATATTGTTTTAAATTATTAGTAAAGTGTTTATTTTTACATAAATGGCTGCAACTGTAACAACTGCAATTTCCCCCTGGGATCAATAAATGAATCTGAATCTGAATCTGAATCTGAATGACAGTGGACTTGAGGAAGAGCCCTCCAGCCCTGCCAGCACTCACCATCCTGGACAGAACTGTGGTGGCAGTGGAGTCCTGTAAGTTCCTGGGCACAACAATCACCAAGGACCTGAAGTGGGACAGCAAAATCAGCTTCATCATCAAGAGAGCCCAGCATAGGATGTACTTCATGCGTCAGCTGAGGAAGTTCAACCTGCCCTAGGAGCTGATGGTGCGGTTCTACACAGCCATCATGGAGTCTGTCATCACCTCGTCCATCACATTGTGGGGCAGCTCAGCCACCAAGCATGACCTCCACAGACTGCAGCGCATCATCATCTGCAGAGAGGACAATTGGGGTAAAGTTGCCTACACTGCTGGAACTGCATGCCTCTAGAACTAGGACGCATGCAGAGAAGATCTCCACAGACCCCTCTCACTCTGGACGCTGCCTGTTCCAGCTCCTTCCCTCAGGCTCCGCTTCAGGACATCCAGGCTACAAAGGAGCTTTTTCCCACAAGCCATTACTCTCTTGAACAGTTAATATTACACATAAACAACATTCCAGCTTTAAACTGCACTTCAAAGATACTGGTATATAGTATCAAGTTCAACTCCATCCTCTGGAACTGCCATCTCATACCAGTGTTTATACTGCATCTTACTTACCTGCCATATTACCCCACTTATCTGACTATCACCTCATTGATCCTTTTCTCTGCCATTATACACCCCTTAACTGCTGCTGCACTAACTTTAGACCCATACTTTGTACATTGTAAGGTTTACAAGTATGACTGTGTCTGAGTGAGTGATGGTAGGAATGTGTGTTTTATTTTATTTTTATCTTATTTTATTCACTACATGTAAATATCTGATACTGTGCCCTGTGAGCTCCTGTAACCAAAACCAAATTCCTTGTGTGCGTAGCATCCCTGGCCAAAATAGCTTGATTCTTCTTTTACTACGAGTAGCCTGTTGCTGCCTTACCTCCAAGCCACACGCATTTTTGGCTCCGAAGAGCAGACCATCGTTTGCCCACTGCAGTCTTATAATTTGCTCGGCCATATATCAACAACACCCAGAAACGCCAACGGCTTCTCTGGGCCCGAGCTCATCTGAGATGGACTGACGCAAAGTGGAAAAGTATCCTGTGGTTTAACGCATCCACATTTGAAGTTATTTTTGGAAATCATGGACATTGTGTCCTCTGGGCCAAAGAGGAAAAGCACTGTCCAGGTTGTTATCAGCGCAAAGTTCAAAAGCCAGCGTCTCTGATGATGTGGGGGTGTGTTAGTGCCCATGGCATGGGTAACTTGCACATCTGTGAAGGCACCGTTAATGCTGAAAGGTACATACAGGTTTTGGGGCAACCTATGCTGCCATCCAAGCACCGTCTTTTTCAGGGACCTCCTGCTTATTTCAGCAAGACAATGCCAAGCCATATTCTGCACATGTTACAACAGCGTGGCTTCTTAGTAAAAGAGTGCAGGTACTAGACTGGCCTGCCTGCAGTCCAGACCTTGTCCCATTGAAAATGTGTGGCGGATTATGAAGTACAAAATACGACAATGGAGACCCTGGACTGTTGAGCAACTGAAGCTGTACAACAAGCAAGAATGGGAAAGAATTCCACCTCCAAAGCTTCAACAATTAGTGTCCTCAGTTCCCAAACGCTTATTGAGTGTTATTAAAAGTAAAGGTGATGTAACACAGTGGTAAACATGTCCCTGTCCCAACTTCATTGGAACGTGTTGCAGGCATCAAATTCAAAATGAGTGAATATTTGCAAAAAACAATAAAGTTTATCCGTTTGAACATTAAATATCTTGTCTGTGTAGTGTATTCAATTGAATATAGGTTGAAAAGGATTAGCAAATAATCATATTGTTTTTATTTATGTTTTAGACAACGTCCCAACTTCATTGGAATTGGGGTTGTAGTCAGTGTACCATCAAAGCTGTTATTTCATAGTAAAATTGTTGCTTTAATATCTGTAAAATAATCAGTCATACCTAATCACCAATGTTTACTACATAGTTAAGTCAGAAGCCTTTGGGTTCCCTTTATGAGTAGCCTTATACAGTGACTGAGAGATTTTATCTTAAAAGTCTGAATACAGTACTGTTCACAAACTACAGACTGTTATTGCTCACTAAGATTAATCTGTAGGTATCAGATGTAAGTAATAAACAGAGTGCATCTTTTTATGCATACTTTAAGATTTACAATGACAGCCCTGAGAAAATGTTATAACTGTTTCAGTTAAAAGTATCTAGTTTATTTATTGGATTACTGTAAGCCAGTATGGGCTGTCATTTTACTAGACAAGCCTATTATTGGGTTCTTATTGTAATGCTTCCATATAATCATTCCTGCAAAAATATTATTTAAATAAATATTAATAAATGAAACAGTAAATAAAACATGCAATGATAAACATATTTTAAACACATTTTAGTAAAAAAGCGTCCCAAATAAATAAATAACAAAGCTAACTTGATTTTATCAGGAGGTGGGGCCATAGTATTGACACCTCAAACTTTTGGAAGAACTTCATGTTTGTTCCAACTTAAAATAGAGATAAAGAGCACGCAGAAGAAAAGGTGGAGGTTAAAAGGGTAGGAGGACGGTTTGAATTCAGAACCATCGGCCAACTGTGCACACTTTGCACACTTTGGAATTAGACCTCTGCATTTAACCTGTCCATGCAGTGAAACACCCACATACATGCATACTAGTGAACACAGACACTGGGGGGGCAGTGAGCATACCTGCATGGAGCATTGGGCAGCCCTATCCACGGCACCCGGGGAGCAACTTCAGTCATGGACTGTCAGCCGAGGGGATCAAACCGGCAACCTTCCGGGCACAGGGCTGGTTCATGCTGTTACATGCTGAACCAACATAATGTCTTGGCAATTGCCATACAGGTCCTCTCAAACCTGGCATTTATCTGGATTTGGACTTCTATTACAGGTGCTATCAGAAACTGGGTTGGGGTTAACTTTAAAATACATATGACTTCACTGATTATACCTGACCTGGTGAAAGCCAGTCAGTTCTGCAAATATATAATACTTCATTAATTTAATCAGGGAAAAATGACTAATTGCTGACAAAATCACAATAAAAAATGACCTTATATGCAAGAGTCTTTAAACAAGTAAACTCTACCTTTATTTATTTCCTTCTGTTATTTTACACTGATAAATGTCTGCACTTCATCTTCAAGTGGCTTTTTCCATCCTTTTTAGACCACAAGGGGGCCCCGTATGACAGTCGATCTACGGACTTATTGCATTGGTCTCCAAAGGCCCAGTATGACTGAGAGCAACTTACTGGGTCAGAGTGACTTTTTTTCCCATAGAAATGGGGCCACCAAATGGAAATCCAGTGATTTAGTTCCTTTAACTGTCGATTCTTTGTGTTAGTGGTTAGTCTAAGACACAAAGCCTTCAGTTCTCAGCTCCTGAAGTCCAAACCAAAGGTAGTGGTAGCTTGGTTGTATTTGCTGGGTGATACGTTTCAAACTTCTAACCATTTTGTTTCCATTTAAAAGTTAACAGTGAATAAGAGCATTGCTTCAGTTTGTGTTTAGACACAAGCATGAGGATTCCCTGAAATAAAATGTGTTTTTGTATTTATGACATGTATTTTGTTGTTCCCAGAAATCTTTAGCTGTTTTCTCAAGGCCTAGAAGGCGCTGAGGGTTCCCTGTAAGCATCTAGACATTAGCCTTGGTACTTGGAATCACGCTGAAAAGGAAATGAGTGGTGTCACTCTTCTATTCCTCCTGCCAGTCTGTTAAAGGTTCTGCTTAGCTTAGGTGTTCTTGCTTCTGTATAGACACACACAGAACCAAGTCTAGGTCTTCTATTAGTTTTCTACCTCTGCAACAACTCTGCTAAGCACAAGAAACAACAGAGCAGCAAATTGCTTTTTGTTCATTAAGTATGTGGGCAATGTATAATTATTATTCCTTGCCATGTATGACTGTACATACCACCAGATTAACTCTGACATTCTGCACTTTAACCTCAATGTAATGGTTTCACTTCAAATCTAGTGTATGAGAGCATGCAGCCAAAAATCACTTCATATAATGAACATGAATCACCTCGTTTACTCAGATCACAGGATGCTGCTTTTCTACTGGTTCCTAAAATTCAGAAAACTTCAATGGGAGGAAGAGCTTTTTCATACAAAGCCCCCAAATTGTGTAATAATCTCCCAGTTAATGTTCAGGACTCTAAGTCTAGACTGAAAACATGTTTGTTTAGTTTAGCTTTTGTTAATTAGCCTTCCACTTTAGATAAAGGCAGGAGATCCAGGGGTTCATGGGCATGAAGGCTTATGGTAAACTGAGATGTTGGTGCTGTTGACCCACCACTTCACACAATCACACAGGTTTGTTGACGGTGGAGTGGGGGGATCCCAGTGTCTCAGGGTACTCTCATATCTATGTTACCTTCTGGTTCTCTCCTTTTAGTTCATGCTGTTATAGTTAGTCACCAGCCACACTCTGGGGGAAAATCATATTTATTACAGTCATACTCCTGAGCAGAGCTAATTTTGTCTCTTTACTCTTCCTGAGATGACTGCCCTCCCATCCTGCTGAACGCTGTTGGAAGACTGACCATCAGGGCCTCACCATCACCAACCCAATCTCCTGTTCATTTGTGCCAACTGCAACACCCTCAATTACATGGTGACAACGCAACATCGTTGTAAAAAACGCTATACAAGTAAACTTGAATTGAATTGAAGCATGCAGAACGCTGTAATAGAGGCTGGTAATGTCTCCCTGCAGAAAATGTTATAAGAACATTTTATGACATCTTTTTGTCTTTAGAGTCAAACTTTTGCTTTACTCAAAATAAGTTATTGAGAATAATGACCAAACAGCTAAAGTGGGAAAAGGGGTTTATTTGTTTTTTTCTGTTTTTTTTTTTTTTGTTTGTTTTCTTTTTTTTTTGCTTTTTTTTGGAGGAGGGTCAATGAAAAGACTTGAAACAAGAATATAAAGATGAGAGAGAAAAAGAGCAAGGAGGAACTTGTGTGTGTTAAAGTTGTGCTTTTGCTGCTGTTGGAATGCAGACTGGAGGCTGTAGCTTGATGTTGTAAATTGTGTACACACAGCTGAAGGTTTTTGATGTTGATGAAACTGCCTGTGAGGGTTCACCAGGTGCTGCTGTTAGAATACAGACTGGAGGCTGCGGGTTCTGGATGTATCTCTGTAGATGGAGTACACAGGTGTTAACTGCTGTGTTTCTAGAACTGCCCAGAGAAGTGAGTCAGTAGTCCCTTGAGGATGAACACTTTGTTCTTTCATAGATCTTACAGTTTTGTTGTTCATTCAGTTATTGCTAGTGCACCATTAAAGCCCTTGTTTAACCCTAGTGTGGTGATTGGGTCTGTGGGACCCATTTTCAAAGTTTACCAAAAGAGAAAAATGTGTGATTATTAGTTTAACCTCAGATTTCTTGGCCTTTGCTCATTTTCTGTGAAGAACATATAAAATAACACATTTTTAGTGTTTTCACACTGTAACCCCCTTCACATTTATATTACAAACGCGTTGTTGTGGTGAGCCCACGAGGAATAAAAGTGTGGAGGTGCTGTGTCCCTTCACTCTGTTCTCCTCCTATAGGGCCTGTTGTTCGCGTGTTTGTATATCATTGCTGTCCAATGAAAAACCTATATCTCCATTTTCTGCTATTTTTATTTTTCTGCATCATTTGAGCTCAGCAGCTGTCTTTTACATCTTTGGAAAATTTCATGATGATTGGACCAATAGAAATGCTCCGAAATTGCTTAGAAGAAAAACTTTTTCCATTAATTTGCATTGAAAGTGAAGAAAGTTTTTTCCCTCTCCTGTAAAGTTACTGTTTTGGAGGTACTTGCTTTTTGTTGGACAGTGACAAATGCTGACTGGCTCCAGCTGCTAAAGGAGAACCCTACGCTAGTTTAAACATCTCATATTTTTACATAACTTGTTATGGCTGTATTAAGACAAAAAAATAAAAACTAACGCAGTGAGACCACCAGACCACTCAGTAACAAAAACACCACACAAGGGTTAAGTCTGAATTCCTGTTTAATAATTCCACCAATCAAGATTTCAAAATTTCTTCATAATGAAACGGATAAGATGTAAACAAAGTCATTCGGAGTGGATTGATGTTCAATGGTCCATTCAGTCTGAGTGGTTCACAGTGGTGGTAATAGGAACTAAATGTCTGAAGTGTTTATTCTCCCTCACAGACAGTTATTAAATGATATGATTATTATTACGCTGCCTGATGGTAGAGAGTGTATTTTATTTTGAGATGCAATTTTAGCCTAAAAAGTATTTTTAAAATACATTAATGGTGGAGAGGTACATGCAGGACATGTGGGGCAAAATAGACCCCAAAGAAATCTTACATGACACTGTTTTACCTTCATCAGCATTATATATGAAAAGAAGACACATGTAGGTTCACTAGTGTTTAGATTACATTACATTTCTATATTTGCTTTATAGAGAACCACTGTAAAGGAATCTGAGTCAGTGTGCTTCTCTGCAGTTAACTTCACATCAAACCACTCTGAATGACTTTGTTTACATCTCAAAGATGACTATGCAGAACTCATTCATTTGTTACATTCATTGTATCTCAGTAATAAGCATGTTATTTCATTCCGATATTGTCATATGACCACAGTAATATACTGCAAAAGCACTGCAGCAGTACAGTGCAGTGAGTTTATAGTACTGAAATATGGATAATCAAAACAAAACCAAAAATAAAGATAAACCTTTATGTTCACAGTTACAACTATTTTTTTCTGAATTTAACTCATCACATCATTCTGAAATCTTACCTTCACAACAGAGTGAAGCACAGGGTTGAGGCAGCAACCTGGGCCCCAGGCTGTGGATGATGTCTCTACCCAAGTGAGGTGTAGGTATAGCTTGGTGGTGAATACTCATTTGCAGCTGTTGGAAAAAAAGCATGTGTGGTATATAACAATACTACACTATATAAAATCTACACTTTAACACTGGTAACTTTTGTGAATAAAATCAAACCAAATCTACTTACTCCCCAAACCTGGGGCTCACCATGATTGTTTGAAAAGGCAATAAAAGGAAATATTCAAAAATATCTGCTTGAAAGCTAAGCGTATTAAAATTATGAATGCAATGCTGTGATTACCTGGAAAACACACAAGATTCCTCCTTGGGCAGCAGCCAGATGTGATGAAGTTAGAAGAGGTTTAACAGACCACTGATCAGCTCAGTAATTCAATATTATGTCTAACTTGGTATTTAGAAACCATAGACAGTTGTTTTTTTAAATTCACTTTTTTATGTTGAAAGCAGATTTTTTACAAGTATATGTTATATTGTTATATTTGTATTTATAAATATATATTTTAGGAAATAACATTGTGTGGGGCCTCCATGCTTAACCTAAGCTGGCACCCATGTGACCATGGCAATGTGTGCTTCCAGTCACATGCTGAGAAAGTTCAAAAGATTCAAGTACATCATAGAGTTCTTTGGCGTAATTATCCTTGTGATTATCAATATGAATGTTAAAATCACCAGCAATAACAAAATGATCAAATTCAGTAGAAATAAAAGATAACATATCTGTGAAGTCATCAATAAAATTAGCATTGTACCTTGGAGGTCTGTAGACAGTTACTAATAATATTCTTTGTGCCCCCTTTAAAATCGCACCTAAATATTCAAAAGATGTGAAATCACCAAGTGGTAACTGCTTGCATTGGAAAGTATCATTAAACAGCATTGCTACACCTCCACCTTTCTTGCCGGTGCGTGAAACATTTAAAAAGTTAAAGTTTGGTGGAGCCGTCTCAGTTAACACAATATCAGCACTATATGAGTTTAATGTCTCTGTTAAAAGCATGAAATCAAGCCTGTGAGTTGTAATTAAATCATTAATTATATAAGACTTATTTGTAAGAGATCTGATATTCAGTAGAGCTAACTTAATAACCTGTGCACTTTGTTTCAAAGACTGTGAGTTTAACAGACCACTGATCAGCTCAGTAATTCAATATTATGTCTAACTTGGTATTTAGAAACCATAGACAGTTGTTTTTTTAAATTCACTTTTTTATGTTGAAAGCAGATTTTTTACAAGTATATGTTATATTGTTATATTTGTATTTATAAATATATATTTTAGGAAATAACATTGTGTGGGGCCTCCATGCTTAACCTAAGCTGGCACCCATATATATATATATATATATATATATATATATATATATAAACAAAGTTTTTTTATTTTATTTAAAATTTATTGCTTTTTTAATATATGTAAGAATATGTAACTTTTAAGAATTAATGTAACTTTATATACAAATATATAAAAAAGAGAGCTCAGCCATCTGGGAGGAGCTCAGAGTAGAGCCGCTCCTCCTCAACATTGAGAGGACAAGCTATGGAAGAATGGGAATCACTGATCATTGAAGAGGCCCAGGGGTTTATCTTAGGATCAATTTCTGAACAACGGCCAAACTTTAGTTTATGAATATCATTAAAGAAGATGCCTCTATATATGCCCACCCACTTCCCGTTACAGAATACAGGTGAGCCGCTGTCGCCAGGTCTGCCTGCTGCTGACACTATAAATTCAGAAGAAAACATGTGGGACTTCATATGTGGTTTCGGGCGAATGACTTTGCATTCCTGCTTTTGGAAATGGCCTGAATCTGTTAATGTATGGAAATACATGTTGTCATTTTCATTAACTTTACCAATCTGGTTTTGTAGACCATCACCCAGAGGACTAGTATTTCCAAGCAGTTTGAGAAAGGCCTGATCTCTGTCTGGGTAAGTGTTGCAATGTTTTTTAAACTCAGCTTTGTAGACCAGAAAACCCTCTGAAATGTGGAAAATAACATGTATTTCAGAGTCGTATTGGTCTTTAAGAACATGCAAGGCAGTCAGGACATGACCGTTTCCATAGAAACATCCACTTCCCATTATTTTTTTATTAGAGTTCCTAATTTCTATGATGCAGGGTGTTTCATTTGCCAATAACGAATCATTTGGAGTTGGTTCAATAATTTTTCCATTTTGATAAACAACTGGGCCAAGTCTATTACGCAGAGTTTCATAACAGTCCTTCCAAGTTGCAGGTTTAATTGACTCGGTTGTGTTAGTGGGTAAACTATGGTATGCATTGATATATTTGTAAGATATCAGCTTTAAAAACCAATTTTTAATTGTTAAAACAAGGTGAAAACCTTTGTCTGATGTGGTTTTGAGTGTGCTAACCTGTAAAAGATAAAAGAAAACTTTTATTTTTCAAAGTACTTTTTGTTGATCTGTGTTTCTATTCTGACCAAAGGATGATTGAAAACTGAGACATGTTAGAAGTATTATAGATGAAGGTTAAGGAAAAAGAGTTTACATTAATAGCTAATTCAAAATACAGAGCTTTAAAAAGAGACTTACCCCTTCCATCTCCTTTACTGTCCTATGGCCACCCCAAAGGAGAATATGCAGCTCAGCTGTTTATAAAGGCAGCCAGCCAGTGGATGGGCGGGCAGAAGGAGAGCAGATGACTTACCTGTTGTCTTACTTCAGTCATGTTTCTATGAGCTTCTTTGCTTTTTAAAAATTCTGTAGGGTGAATGCTTAATGAATGACTGTCTTTTTCTGAACAGTACAGCAGTTGAATATCAGTCTTGTATTTCACCCAAATTTTGAATGTAATAGTGGTTAAACCACACAGACCTTGGCTTTTTCCATCATCTTCACCAAGAGTGCCTGTAATGTCAGAAGGCACTGAATATGGTGAGTATAGTGAAAACAGATTCTGTAAAGGTAAATTCAGTCAAAATCAGTTTCTGCATAAACAGTTAAGATATGAGTAGAGTAATTCAGAGTAGGCTGATATGAAATACTCCTTCATAGAGAAACGTCTCAAGTCAGAATTGTTCACAATATTGATGAGGGAACCAGAAGCCCAAAGTGTTTTATGCTTATAAAAACAACTTCACAGAAATTGATTATATGAAATGATCATAGATATGTTGCATGGGGTCTGAGACATTGTTTCAAAGTTTGATAAGGTTTTGGCCTGAAACATATCTTAGAAAGCATTCTTGGTGAAGAGGTACAAGCAAGGCGCTATAAGCAAAATAATACCCAAAGAAAACATTTGTTGAGATTCACCACTATTTTATCATCATCAATGGCAAGGACTCAGAAGACACATGTAGGTTCACTGGTTGTTTTGTATAATAAATAAAATAAAGCTCTAAGTGATTCAGAATACTCTCTGGGTATGATCAATCACCTATCACATATGAACAGTAAAGAAGGGATGTGTAGCAAAAAAAACATGCTTGACTTGATTAAAGCCATTTTAAGTTTCATTTCATGGTATTTGGATGAGTAATGCAATAGGAAATAGTAATAGTTTAGTAACCTGTTTCCACACCCATATTTCTTCATTCCTTTCCAGTTACAGTGTAATTCTTCTAACACACAGATACGTTTATCCTACAAAACCTGACATGCTTACTGATGTGCAAGAACCTTGTAACATATCTGTTTGTTCATAAGAATGTTTTAAGTTTCTAAATCTAAAATCAAAGTGGTGCAACTGTAAAGAAAAGGATCATTTAGTAAATTTGTACAGTGTAGTAACATAAACTGTCGCCCAGTGCAGTAGAAACATTTTTACCAGAATTGTCTGAAAATAATCTGAAAACTGCACAAAAGATTTAGTCAGTTATTCATTCAATGGGTTTACATGCACTTGGGCAAAATCCTGTAATGGAAAAAAACTCCAGGTCTATAAGAATCAGGCAATAATCAGATTTCTACTTCCCAACCAGTCAAAATCAAACTTCCTGCAGTTTTTTTTTAAAACGTGTGGTCACTTTATTGAATATACATCATGTAGATAATAAAGCATGTTCACATTCTTCAAGTAGGCAAGCATGTAGTGCCAGCATTGGACAGATTGCACCCTGACGGGCAGTTGTGAGCTGGAGGTTGCCAGTTCAATCCCACACAGCACATGATTGAGGTGTCCTTGAGCAAGACACCTAACCCCCATTTGCTTCCTGGGCACTGTGAATAGGGCTGCCCACTGCTCTGGGCAAGTGTGCTCACTGCCCCCTAGTGTGTGTGTCTATTCACTAGTATGTATGTGGTGTTTCACTTCACGCATGGGTTAAATGCGGAGGTGGAATTTCCCCGTTTGTGGATTAATAAAGTATCACTTATTTTTGTTGGTGTTAGCTATTGAGCAAACTAGCAAGCTAGCAGAGTAATGTGATGAAAGTTTGGAACCTAAAGCCTAGCAAATCGAATGTTATGGTTTTGAAATATTAAGCATTTAAAGTAGTTTACAGCTTACAAACAGATGGTGTCAGAGATTGTCCCGGGGGAAAAAAGGATGACGGCATATTAAAACCAGCACTGAAGCGGGTGATAGGTATAGTAACCAGCACAAGTATATGTCTCATTTACTTCTTACTGGATTGACTGAAACACTGTGCTGTGAATGTATTGCATTGAAACACCATGTTTGTGTCTGTGAGAATGTGGTCATGTATAATGTTGGTTCATTCACAAAGGTGTCATATCTCAAAATGCACCAACTGCCAGAATCATGTCAGGTAATATGGGGAACTGGTACTTCTTCTGAGAAATCACACTATTACATAAGGGTGCTGTATGTAAATGATCAGCTCAACAAAGTAGACAGGCAGGTTTTTAGGTTCATCACAGGACACAATGGCACTCATGAGCTTTCATTTTCACAGAACTTCAGTTCTCAACCAGCAGTTTATTTCTGAAGCTGTATTTCACAAAAGACCCTGCAATGGACTGGCGTACTGTCCAGGGTGTATCCTGCCTTTCGCCCAGTGACAGCTGGAATAGGCTCCAGCACCTCCCGCAACCCAGAAGGAGAAGCGGCTTAGAAGATGTGTGTGTATGTGTGTGTGTTTCTGTGTCTGTGTTTGTGTGTGTGTGTGTGTGTGTGTGTGTGTGTGTGTGTGTGTGTGTGTGTGTGTATTTCACAAAATTATTTTTATTATTATAATTAGGATATTGAACAATCATAGTGCAGCATGTGATGGATTATCATGTGTGAAAATAATTTAAATTTCTTCTGGGGTATGAAACCCCCAGAAACCGCTAGCACTACACTTCAGTGCTAACAACTTGTTGCTGTGTCTGCAATGGCATCGTTTGCACTTTTATTTATATTTATATATTTATATAACATTTATATTATTTATTTTAGTACTTATTTTCTATTCCTCAGTAGAAAGTACTTTCTAAATGTTGATTTGCCTTGAGTATAAATACATCATAATAAAATCCTTGTAAACTTTTAAGGTTTGAACACTTTTTAAAAAAATGTTTTACTTGTAGCTTCAACTAATTCAGTAGAATGGTCAAAGATGAACAAGAAGAAGAAGAAAAATATGTAATAAACAACAAAGATAATAAGACTGAAAGGTGTGGAAAATGTCTTGTTTTTATTGTAATCCAGTAAGTAACAATATGATTTACAATACAAATGAAAAAGATGCATCTGAAAAACAAAGATGCAACCGGCAATGGAATGAAAATGCATTTCTACTACAAATACTTTTCTAAAAGCTGCGTTCTTAACATTAGTTTTACCTTGATCATGCTTGTTTTGCTGAGGGTTGTTTAAGTATTTTACAATCTAAAACTCTTAAAAGTATATATATACAGCAGCCAGTTGGAACTGGTATTCTTTGAAAGGAATTAAAATGCTGTTGCAGGAGGAGGCTGAATCAGTGTTGTCCCCAGCTCACGTAAGCAGGATCTTTGTGGGATTGTTGCGCAGAGGAAAGCAATGTATCAGGCGCACGTGATTCTTCAGCATCAGCCTGTGGCTGGGAGGGCCTGCTACAGGCAAGTAAGTTTTTAGGGGGTCCACTGGCGGAGGGGAGGGGTGAGAGAGTAGTAGGAGGAGGGGAGGAGGGAGTCATCGAGCTGCAACCAGTTGGCAGTGGTTTCATGTGTTTCAGACAAGCACATACACAGCCACAATCCTGCAGCAATCTCATTACGTCGTTCCTGAATCTCACGCCCACAAGGGCGTACAGAACAGGGTTGAGGCAGCAGCGGACGTATGCCAGGCTGCGGGTGATGTCTTCACTCAGATGAGCACTGCCCCAGAGTTCACAGCTGTTTAGATCTGTTGTCTCTCTTAATGTCAGCACTATGTTGTATGGCAGCTGGAAGAGCAGAAAGAGCACCACCAGCGCCACCATGAGGAGTAGCGTCCTCTGCCTGCGCCAGCATTTCCTCCCTCCCTGCACCAACTTATACCCAATGGCCATGTAACACACTAGCATGACCACGCAAGGTATGCAGAACACTGTGATTTTAGCCACGCGTGCCCACTTTTTCACCCGCCTGCTGTCTTTCACCCATATATTCATCCCACACGTCTCCATGTCATCCAACTTCACTTTGACCACAGAGGAGAAGAGGAGCTCCGGCAGGCTGAGGATAACAGAGATTAGCGCCACAGCGATAACAGACAGCTTGCTGTGGCACAACATGCTCGGATGTAACCTGTGTGCGGCCCTGGCCCGAACCACAACCAGGTAGCGGTCGACGCTTATACAAGCCAGCAGCAGTAAGCCGCCATATGTATTGATAGCATGCATGGCATGGTTGAGCTTGCACAGGACATCTCCAAAAACCCAGTCACCACGGATAGTCTCGACGGTCTGCAGCGGTAATGTTAGCAACAGCAGCAAGTCAGAAAGTGCAAGGTAGAAGAGGAAGACGTCGGTCATGCAGCGCACACGGAGGCAGCGGTAGCGGGCAAAGGTTGCGATGACCAGCACATTCCCGATTACACCAAGGACAAGGACAATGAGGAAAACTGTGACCTGGACAACCTTGGAATACGTCTCCTGCAACGCATTGCCCTCACATGGGTTTAAAAGAGCAGTGTTTGTAGAAACAAAAGTATAATCGCCGTAGTCATCTGTGGCAGTGGGGAAATCTGCATTACAGTGGAAAAGAGAGAGAATTTTGATTAGTGACCTGAGTAGTGACATCACAGGGCACTGATTTTTAAAATGATCTCAAGGCAAAGAATCACCTTAACCTTTAGTTCCCTGTAGCACCTCTGTTGATGCACAATCTGCCTTAGACATCCTTTTTACATCCTCCTCAGTGGTCAGTTGCTGACCATGGAACATTTGAGTGATGGCCCGCTATCAATCAAGCAGCAATGATGTATATGTTGAACCAAATAATACCTAGTCAACAGTGTTTCTGTGGTCAGAAACTGACCAGTAATAAATGGAGTAGAGCAGAGGTGTCCAATCCTACCCACAATGGGCTGGTCTGGCTGCAGATTTTCACTCAAAACAAGGTGAAGTACACCTGATTCCCCTTGTTTAATGGTTGGTTTCGGTCTTCAAACATCTGATCAGATGACCTCCTGCTTTTTCAGAGTGAAAACCTACAGCCACACCTGCTCTTTGTGGATAAGATTGACACCTCTGGCATAGAGGGTAGCTGACATACTGTGCATCAAAATATGGGCTACAACTAGTTTTTGAGCACCCATATAGTGGAACTCTAAGATAGATGGAATATAAAAAGTGGCCAGTAAGTGATTGTATAAGGGTTTCATTTCTAGTAAAGTGGATAGTGAAAAGGACAGTTAATATATACCACATTGGTCACCAGCCCTGGTCCTGAAGATCTACCTCCCACACCTGTTCCAGCACATAAACTTCTTCAGAAGTACTTGATTGGGCAGTTGAGATGCATTAGTTTTGGGGGGATGGGGAGAAGTACCACCTTGTTAATTTTGTCTTTAAACTTTCTGTTTAGCGAAGGTGACTGTGTTGATTTTGGTGTATCACTGAAGTTTTAAAATGTAAATGTTTGACACTACATTTATTAAAATATTTTGCAGATACTAATTGTACTGATTTGTGTTACTTTGCCATTGCTTGAGTGTTTACTGTTGGTCTATTAGACCCTTAAAAACATTTTGAACACCTTAAAACTCAGCGGAAGGAAATACATAAATGGTCAGTTATTTGGAATGATTAAAGGGCTATTTGTAAGACACATTACTTGGATCTAGCATAGCAAAGGGTATCCTCTGTAAATCACAGCTGAAAGTAAATGGTATTCATAGTATTCTGAACATTTAGGCCACTGGTGAAAACAGCTGGGCTCAGATTATTGTGCAATACACAGCATTTCTTAAAGTCTTATGCATGCATTCTTTGTTCTTATGTTCTTGCCAGTTCAATCTTGCAAAGTAACTTATCAAGAACATTCTTCTTAAGAACATAAGTCCATCCTTCTCATTCACTCACTGCTCTAATAGAGGTCAGCACAATCAGGACGTTTCTTTAAACAGGTATGATTGACATAGGTGAATATTAAAGGAAAAAAGAAGCACTAACAAATATATGTTAGTATATTTATACATATAGTATATATGTTAGTATGTTCCAGCATTAAAATACAGAATGTTTTCAATATATTACATTGTATATGGTATCAGAACACATGAATTAAAATAAATTTACTTAGTATCAAAGTTGGTTACACATCATTTACTCCATTGCTGTTTTTTACTACATACTCCAGTTTACTATATACTCCAAGTTTGATTAATGCAGATGCCAAAAGTTTGTTTAATGCACCACTTCAGTACTTCAGTGATTACAGGAATCAGAACAAAATAATGTGGGTCCAGCAGTAGGCCAGCAGCAAAACTGCTGCCCCACTGCTGGCCAAAAAGAACTTCACTTGTTGAGTCACCTGTTAAAACGACATCTGTGGCTGTGAAGTTCTCAGATGAGCCTGCAGAGCTGTTATAGTCCGCCATTGCGCTGAAACAAAGAAATAGTGTTTTTGTTTAGTGACAATCCACATGATGGTGTATGTCAGTGGTTCTCAACTGGTTGCTTACAACTGAAAAGATGTTCTCCCTTAAGACTTTTAAGTTTACAGATGTTTTAAGGTGCATTTTTCTTTTACTTCCTGCTTATAACCTGACTGATACTTGTCATTGGTAGCCTAGCAAACTAAACACTAATATGGAAACCTACAGTCAAATTCAGATTAGCCTAATGGATGCTGAAAAAATACATTAAATACAACCCCAATTCCAATGAAGTTGGGACATTGTGTAAAACAGAAATAAAAACCGAATACGATGATTTGCAAATCCTTTTCAACCTATATTCAATTGAATACACTACAAAGACAAGACATTTAGTGTTCAGACGGATTAACTTTATTGTTTTTTGCAAATATTCACTCATTTTGAATTTGATGCCTGCAACACGTTCCAAAGTTGGGACAGGGGCATGTTTACCACTGTGTTACATCACCTTTCCTTTTAACAACACTCAATAAGCATTTGGGAACTTAGGACAGTAATTGTTGGAGCTTTGTAGGTGGAATTCCAATTCTTGCTTGATGTACAGCTTCAGTTGCTCAACAGTCCGGGGTCTCCATTGTCGTATTTTGTGCTTCATAATGCGCCACAAAGGGAAAATTTTCAATGGGAGACAGGTCTGAACTGCAGGCAGGCCAGTCTAGTACCCGCACTCTTTTACTACGATGCCACGCTGTTGTAACGCTTACAGAATGTGGCTTGGCATTGTCTTGCTGAAATAAGCAGGGACGTCCCTGGAAAATACATTGCTTGGCAGCATATGTTGCTCCAAAACCTGTATGTACCTTTGTGCTGAAAACAATCTGGACAGTCCTTTTCCTCTTTGGCCCGGAGGACACGACGTCCATGATTTCCAAAAACAATTTGAAATGTGGACTCGTCAGACCACAGGACACTTTTCCACTGCGTCAGTCCATCTCAGATGAGCTCGGGCCCAGAGAAGCCGACGGCGTTTCTGGGTGTTGTTGATATATGGCTTTCGCTTTGCATGGCAGAGTTTTAACTTGCACTTGTAGATGGAGCGACGAACTGTGTTCACTGACAGTGGTTTTCTGAAGTGTTCCTGAGCCCATGTGGTAATATCTGTTACAGAATGATGTGGGTTTTTAATGCAGTGCCGTCTGAGGGATGGAAGGTCACGGGCATTCAATGTTGGTTTTCTGCCTTGCCGCTTACTTGCAGAGATTTCTCCAGATTCTCTGAATCTTTTGATGATATTATGGACTGTAGATGATGAAATCCCTAAATTCCTTGCAACTGCACATTGAGAAACATTGTTCTTAAACTGTTGGACTATTTGCTCACGCAGTTGTTCACAAAGTGGTGAACCTCGCCGCATCCTTGCTTGTGAACGACTGAGCCTTTCAGGGATGCTCCCTTTATACTCAATCATGACACCTGTTTCCAATTAAAGATTGTTTCCCAGTCTTTTGTTGCCCCTGTATCAATTTCTTTGGAACGTGTGGCAGGCATCAAATTCAAAATGAGTGAATATTTGCAAAAAACAATACATTTTATCCGTTTGAACATTAAATATCTTATATTTGTAGTGTATTCAATTGAATATGGGTTGAAAAGGATTTGCAAATCATCGTATTCTGTTTTTATTTATGTTTTACACAACGTCCCAACTTCACTGAATTCATGGAATTTCATGGAATTGGGGTTGTATGTTTTTGTCTTACAGTGAGAACAGAAGATGGGCCAGAAACCAGTGTGTTTGCTGTGGTGAGGTACAAGCAAATGGCTTACATTGCTTTGGGTCATGACTTAATGGTGACATGGTAAAGGTCAATTATGAGTCCTGAGGCAAGAAAAGTTGATAACCACTGGATATTACATAATAATGGAGTTTAAGAGATGTTTCTTGTACTTGGTCATAATCCTAGAGAAGTGGTGTAGCCTAATAACAAAATGTATTGCCTATGTAGAAATAGTTGCACATTTCTCTTTGCAAATTTGCTCTTGCTATATCGAGTTAGTTGGGAAACAGTGATAGATGTTTTGAGATCTTGCCATGCAAATAGGATTCTAATACAGATATTATGTTCTGCATAATATCTTCCCATCAGTTCTGACAAGCACAATGCATCAGGTTTTGCAAGATTTGACTTTTGCTATACATATACAACTACTTCTAATTCTGTCATCGTCTGTCTTAAAGAATCTGACACATATCTGAAGTGTCTTGACGGTCATCAAAGCTTTTGCAAGCAGGATGTTAGTAAATGTTACTGCCAATCTTGTACAAAGGGCCTTTTGTGGAACACTTGGAGAGTAGTGATTCATACAATCGCAAATCGTGTCTGCCACTTATCAAAGGGTTATGGGTGACTTCATTATAACTTCTGTATCAGTTTTCCCTATAAGTGCCCTAAAAGATTTGGCAATTTAGCAATTATTTGGCAATTTAGAACACGTGACATGCTCATGTCACAGTATTCAGTTAAGAAGGTATGTAGTTAAATTGTAGTTTAGTCCACCTTAACTCAAACTTATACAGAGTATACAGATCTATGATTGTGATGAAAGGCATATGTGCTCTTGTCTATCCAAATAATAATAAAAATCCATCATAATAATAATAATTCAAATTTGATGTGTTTTCAAGTCTGAGGTCAAGATATGGTTTGAATTTCCCCAGTGAAGCCACCCCAAAAAGTGCAGAAAAAGGTCTAGTCATTTATGCATGAGTGTGTGCACACCATAACCTCTCCTCCGTACACTTTACTCTGATTAGGTGCACCCAGATGCCCTTGTTTTGATCACCTACAGTAGTTTTCACAAAATGGAGCAAATGAGAGAAACTTAGAGACAGCAAAAGTGGCAGAGGAATCTTTTTAAATTATACCCTTAAAAAAAAAAAACTATGTATTTTGTTTAGAATCTGGAACACACTGCATATTTAGTATGTTCCATTTACATCACTCTGTATTTAAGCATATTGATGCTGCCAAAAAAGTCTTCATTCATTTCTATTTTTATGTTTCTACATCACTGAACTCTGCACTAAAGCATTACTTCTTACCATCACCTTCTGTTTAAGAGCTACAACAATTCAGCTTTAACCCAGGACTATAATTGAAATACAACTGAGAAAATGATAAGCTCTGACTAAATTACTTATCATATATTATGATTATATTGCCTAAAACCGGATATACTGGATGTTATTGCCCTAACATGACAAATTCATTGAAAGCTCACACCAGTAACATCAGATGGGAAGTGGAATTTAACATAGTGATTCCAGATGAATAAAGGGAAAATATTTTGGGCTGTATCCAGACAATTCAAGTACACCCATAGGTTATTTATCACTTCTGAGAAACTGCGGAAACTTGACCCATTTAAAAATATATGCACAAAATATTAATCACACAAGGGCATAGGCATGTTTTCACACTGCTTGTGGACTTGTTCATTTATTAATAGAGGGGTGGGACATGCAGAGAAAATGGTTACTGGTCTGTGTTATTGCCCCCACCAGTCAGTGATACAAAAACATGCTTCCCCTTGAAAGGCTCACTGATCTAGTAGTTGAACATGTGCTTGGACTACACAAAGTGTGCTGTTGGGAGTCTTTTACTAGAATAATAAGCCACATTGTATAGTGTATTAAGTGTTCTTTGTACACGGTGGTTTTCACAACAACAAAAAACTAAAAAAATAGGGAAAAAACAGCTCGCAATATCTTCTATGAATTGACAGTGGGCAATCCATAGGTGTCTTCTTCCCTTTTATTGTTTTATTATTCTCAACTTCCGTTCAGTTCTCTTAATTTTCAATGTTTCTCTTAAATGTCTTTTCTATGTTGTAACCATGAAATGTGTTTATTCTCAGAGGTCATGTCAAACTCAAATTTCCCAAGGGTGCATTCTACGAGATTCTTCTCTGTGACTTTTTTACATAATGTTCTGCATGTAAACTCGCAACTGCAAATGAAAGGGTACCAATATAATCTGATGGTTTCTGGGTTTCATTTATGTGGGCTGTTGAAATTATAATGCTATTGGATTTGCTTTGACATGGTATCTGTGGGGAAAGCCCAGTTATAATGCTGTTTGTTAATCAACAAATAGCATTAGAACTTATTCACGTTTTATTTTGATCATCCCTGTTTTATAGCACATTATGCATCAATTACTGTATTACATGTTGTATTTCTATGATGTAGGGATTGTGTCACTGTTTGTACCCTGAATACTTCTGCCAGCCATTTTCTCATTGCAAAAGGGAAATGGACATCTTTAGACACATATGCCATTATACTGGATGTAATGTAAATATAAATCGATTAACCTAAACATTAAAGATATAGTACATGTTAAGTCTCATCAATGTGCTAGAGAAACAAAGGCTTTCCCAAAGGCTATTGTGGTGTAAGTCAAATTTTTTTATGACAGTTATGGGAGGAATGTGTCAGAACACACAACCCTGGTCCTGTAGTACATTTACATTTGATCAGTTTACACAGGTAGGCAAAGGCAGTGTTAGTAGTCTTGCCCTTATTGGTATAGTGTTGGGTCAGAGGTGGGGATTAAACCCTAGCCTACAGCATAGAAGGCAGAGGTGGTACCCCAATGCCATACACATTTTTGTGTTTTCCTGCCACAATACAACTACTTCAGCGCAGAACAGGCTTGCTACAAAGCTGATCAAGTCCAGGATCAAGTGTGTTTGTTGCAAATGTGCAGAACCAGGGCTTGGAACCACTGTTATAAGTTTTTGAATCACTTTTTATATCCCTTTTTTGTTATATACGTATATACATCGTGGTTATAGGAAGAAAATCTTGTATCTCAAAAATTGTAACTTTACAGGAAAAGGAAAAAATCTACTTTACTTTTAATGTAAGTCAATGGAACCAAACTTTTTGCCAAGTCATTTTGGGCTGTTTCTTTACACACAGGGCAACAAGCATTTTCAAATTATGTCAATAACTGAAAAATGACAAAAATGGAGATATATAAAATACATAAATGGAGAGTTTTTCTACCGACAGTAGCAAAATATATATAAATATATATATAGTTTTTTGTTGGTACTTGGAAGCCTATCAAAGGTCTGAAAATACTGTCAAATACATTTGTGTTTGATAATTGGCACAGCTGAAAATTTGAATGATGATCACTTAAAAGCTTTAATCAGATGGTTACTTTTAATCTTGAGTCTTAAATGGTTAACACTTTTTAGACTTAATGTGATCTCATATGAGCTGTGACATTATTGACTTCTTTACAAAGCAGGTCTGCCATTCAACTGAGAGCTAGAACTGCCACCTGTAGAAAACAGACTGAGAGGAAATGTGGTATTCTACCTGTTCACACTCACTGTGTGGTGTTTGTGATATCGCTGTAGGCAGCTTGTTACCGAAACTTTCAGAGCAGCAGCAGCAAGTATGAAATAGTTAGTCACTTGTGAATGTAAGTAATTTGGCTGTAACTTTAGAGTATTAGGCTTCATGCTCTGCCTCTATTATTCTATATTACTACTCAGAATTCTAACAAAGCTCCAGTGCCAGTGTCAACAAAAAGCATGTGCCATGGTTACCACCAAAACAAATGTCAGTGGTTACTTCCAGATGTGTTTTGTGGTTTACAAATGCACGAAAATCAAGATGAAGTGGAAGGCCACTTAACTTAAAGTTTTACTCATAAAGGGAGGCATCGCGTGCCACCACCCTGCCGTGTGTCGAAGTGAGACAAGCCGTGGGATGACTTATCACTTCAGCTTTCAGTCATCCTTGCGTGCCAAGCCACTTTAAGACAAGTTTCATGTCTAACACTGCTTCATTTGATCAGAAATAGCCCACTAGACCTGTGCTGTCGATTCTGGCTCATTTTCATTCACTCACAGTGCATCAAATGCAGCACATGGCTGAGCTGGTGCTGATACCGAGGAGCTTAGAAAGGTAAATATGCACTTATTGGATATCATGGACGGGGTCTGCAAGACAATTTTGGCATATATGATATAGGAAACCAGAAGATTTCTATGTTTTAGTTGGCAATTAGTTGTACTCTTGTTGCTGAGATGTAAAGAGGAGTTTTCAGGTTAGTTGTCAGATGCTAGTTGTTATTGTGACATGAACGGAGTAAGCGGATGTTGTCAGTTTCTTTTTATTCAGAGCATGTTCTCGTCGTGTGCAAACCACCCTGCTCAAATGACATGTTTTGTAGATGTTCTAAGTGAAAATAAGTGAACACACTCTCAAAAGAGAACACACATTTTAATACAAGATTAGTGTTAATTTCCTGAATATAACTGAATATAAAAAATTCATAAATAAAATGCAGACTGTGCAAAACGTATGGCACATTTGTTTTGTATGTTTTATTTTTTTCCACTATATTAAATTCAGCAAATAAATGTAAATTGTGCACTAAAATTTGCAGGAAAATACCTTATTTAAATTTATTCTCTGTAGTGGATGTGTTATATTATTTTCACTTAGAAAATCAACAAAACGCCATTTGACCAGGGGTGTTTAAACATTTGCAATAATATGCGGGCAGACTGGCATCCAGCACTGGGTAAAATGCTTTTGTTTTATTACTACTGAGTTATTCTTATATGCATAATATCATGGATAAAGAAATACCAATATTAAATTATATCATATTTAAATAGCTAACTACATGAATAAATATATTAATTAAGCAGCAGGTTAGTCAATAGACTTTGAATGCAAAATGTGATTTATAAGTGATTTACGTTTTATTAATTTATTAATATATTATTATTATTATTATTATTATTATTATTATTGTTATTAGACTTTCTTATGATTTTTATGTTATAACGACACTCATATCAGAATGTTTTGTTCTGCTGTCCGGGATGTTTGGAAGTTTTTTTGGCAGATTAAACAATTTGGACTTATGACTTGCTACAAATTTAGCTGTAAGCATCCTAAGGAACCTCATTCTTGTTTAATTGCTCTGTCTGTTATTTGAGTTTTGGCAGGTAATTTGTATCAATTTTTTTTATGCATTTTCACCTACGTACATGACAGAGGTACACAGGTCCTGGTAACTACTGTAAGAGCAACAATTACTTTTCTACAGATCAACATTTACATAATTTTTTACACTTTAGCTGAAATTAATGTTGTGTGTATATGGAACAGCGTAGGCTGAGCTGTAAAATATGGATATTAATATGCAAAACAAAGCATTTTTAGCATACAGTTTATGCATGAGTGAATTTTTAATCTGTAGCATGCATTTTTGCTTAATGCAGTTTACATTTAAAGGTCAGCAACAGATGGTCAAGGGTCCACCTTTCCGATTCTAGCAGGTCTTTGAAGTACTGTGTACAATGTTACACAACTTTAAAACCCGAATTTGACTTCTAGAAGTGACTGGTCACTTCTATTTCAAGTACAGTAGCTCGACTGCACTTGACCCCTCAGGGACTGACTGCCATGTATCATATAATAGCTTTCAGTAAGTTAATGTTTAAAGCAATAGTTTAATTTATATATGTTGTCCATATCTATGCACAGCTCCGAGGAAATTATGTGTGGAATTATATGTAGAAGAATGTCTACTAGTCATTTTAAATTACACATTTTTTCTTTGTCAGTTTTGTCAGGGGCTCAGTTTCAGGGCATCATGCGGCCATTGCTTATTTTTGGTTTGTTTAAGTAAAGAGTAAAAAGGATTGATTTTTTAAATTAAAAACCTAATCACTAAATCTGTATTCAAGAATAAAACATTGAATTATATTACATAATTACTGTATTTACTGATATATTTATTGACTTATTCACAAATTTGTTCTATCAAATATGGCTACAATAAACTTACTTGACCGCCATACATATGCGTAAGAACTATCTAATAATAATAATAATAATAATAATAATAAATTACATTTATATAGCGCCTTTCACAAACCCAAGGTCGCTTCACATAACAAAGGAGGAAGAAAAATGTGCATTAAACAGAAAAGTCTTTAAGTCAGATTTAAAAGAAGAAAGAGAAGAGCAGTCCCTGAGGGATTGAGGAAGAGAATTCCAGAGTTTGGGGGCCATGGCACTAAAGGACCTCCCTCCCAAGGTGGAAAGTCTGGTGCATGGAACAACAAGTAAGTTATTGCTAGAAGATCTGAGAGAGCGAGAGGGAGTGTAAGAGGTCAGCAGTTCTCTGAGGTAGGGGGGAGCAAGATTATGCAAAGCTTTGAAAACTTTGTGAGAAGTAAGATTTTAAACTTTATACGGGACGGGACCGGTAGCCAGTGTAGCTGAGAGAGAACGGGGGTGATATAAGCTGAACGCTTAGTGTGGGTGATAACTCCAGCTGCAGAGTTCTGAAAGTACTGTAACTTTAGCATAGATTTTACACGGAGACCAACAAAGAGGGAGTTACAATAGTCAATGCGGGACATAATGAAGGCATGAACCAGAGTTTTGGCATCTTTATCAGACAGGAACGAGCAATGTTACGTAAATGAAAGAATACAGTCTTGGTGAGGAATTTGAATCGCAGATCAAAATTGAGTGATGAGTCAAGTAAAACACCAAGATTTCTAACAACAGGTGCAGGCGTAACGAGCACGCCATCAATACTAACAGAAAAATTGGATGACTCTGATAGTAGAGGTCTACTACTATTTACTACTGTATTTTACTGTATTTTAACAATAGAGAGTTTATTATACAAATAATACAAAAATACAAAAATATATTCATTCAAACAGGAAAAACTAATTTCAAATATGCACGGTGCTGTGCAGAAGTGAGAACAGAGAAAATTATATGAAAAGCTATGAAACGTGTCTATTTGTTTAATATTAGAATTAGAATTATGTAACGAATAAACAACACACTGTGTATAATCTCATAGCTTAAAAAAATCTTCTTACATTTCACAAAAGTCATATTTATTTGTATTTATTCTAATATTTTATTGTATTTAACTGAAAAAATAACCTTATTGCTGAGAAATTTTCATGGTTCCTTAAGAATTTTGCACAGTAATATACAGTGTATAAAAATACTCACATACAGTATAAATGTAAATGTATATACTACATGTATATACTAATATGTATATACTACAGGACAATTCTGAGTATCTATGTTTAGGGAGACTGGTGTGACTCACCTCTGTGTACAGTAGATTTTGCTGTAGCAGTGCCGTGGCTTTGTAAGGGAACGGGTGCTGTGCTTTGGCTGACTGGTCCTGATCTTCAAGGTCTACATCAGAGAGAAGAGGGATGCTGCTCTTTTCTCATCCTATCACAGCTCTCTGTTTGTGTTGTTAGCTGTACATGAAACTTCGTCGACACTGAAAACACCCTGACCACAGGCACCTGACAGCTTTTTAGAAAGGGTGTTGTTTTTCTGTTGTGGCATCTGAGGAGGTTCCAAGAGAGTTTAAGAGTTCAGTGCCAGCCAACGATTCAAACTACAACACTGCACCCTCTGAGACTTAATAAATTCCCCATGTAGGTTTTACAGGGTGCCATAACACAATACGGAAGCAACACTGGATATGGAAGTCCTTTGTAATTAAACACTTTGTCTTAAAAACTGAATCAAAGCTGTTATTTCTGTGGTACGACACCCAAGAAGTTTGCATTCTCGATAGGTTGACACCACACAAGAAATGTGAAGGAAGAGCTGCCTCCAGACTACAAAACAACCTAAAAATCACAAAGGAACCGACACCACCAAAGGCAAAATCATGATCAACACGGAACCCAAAGACTAGATGGTAGGCTGCCAAAAGCTACTGAGATGAGTCAGTTTAATTCCAAAAAAAAAGATGACTAGGCAAAAATGTGAAGAAAAAATACAGTTTCAAGAACATTTCAGTTCATCTTTACGAACGATGTAAAAGGTTGTGCCTACCCTCTTAAAAGTGAAGGTTCTTTAATAATTATAGGCTTGGAGATACCGTCCTAAAAAATGTATAAATAAACAGATAAATTAGTACAGAATTTTTACATTTTCACTTTAGCCAGATTCTTCACATTTATAAAGGCCATTTACAAAAACATAAGTGGTCCATCAATGGCATTGTTGCAAAAGAAACTTTATTGGCACCTTTATTTTTAGGACTGTATGACAAGAAGAAAATAGTAAGGTAAGATGACTGTCCGAGTCAATTCACCTAACCCAAGTTCATATTAATGACTAAAAATAACATCAGCACAGACTCAGAACAGAAAAATCACAAGCCACTACAGGTACGCATTTCAAAGGAAAATGCCACTAGATCACAGGTTCTATGAAGCTACACTACATATGAAAGGTTTCTAAATGACTCTCGTCTTAAACATATGATTCCAGGAAAGAAAGAAAAAAACTTTAACATGGTGTAGAACCTTTACATCATATGAAGGTTCATTAAAAATGTTCTTTACATTGAAATGTCTCATTTACAAAAATGGTTCTTTAAAGAATCATGTATTGAAAGGTATTCAAACCAGTCCCCAGCACTCAAACAGTCCATGTTTTAGATGTTTCATTAATTCCCAACACACAGAGACACACAGCAAAAATGGGGACCTTCTGGGAGACCCTATGGATCAGGGAACCAAAAGAGATTCTTATATAGCATCATCGCAAAAACCTTTTTGGCACCCTTATTATTAAGGGTGTGGTCTATTCTGAATAAATCATTTAATTCTACACTATTTCACATCTATTGCTTAAAACATGCCAAAACAACCTTTTGCACGAAGAAGGTTCTGAAAGAAAAGATCAGATTGTGTACTTCTGCTTTTTCTATCTGCAATCCAGAATGCTTTAGCCTACACCTTATGTTGGAATTGAAGGGCACAGTATTCCACTGGAGAGCAAAGTTTCACTGATGCTTTGCACTGCTTTGGAGAAGTTCAAATGCAAAGATTATATGCAGCAACAGAGTTTAGTATGCTGCGTATGAGTCAAAAGGTTCTTCCTACTTCTGAATTTAGTCTCCATCTCGACAACCAAACCTCTGCTCATTATCTAATTTGAATCAGACATTCGGTTTGATCTGGAATGTTCAACAGACATTTACTAGTAAATTCTGACAAACTGGACTGACTGTCATCTGCAAAATCCACGCTGTATATTTCATGAGAATCTCCCTGATACTGTCACTGTAAATGACTACTTGTGATGTAAATGAGTACTTGTGGAATTTGTGGGTGGTTCTGGATTCTGTTTGTGGCTTATTCTTTTTACTATGATGATTTTTCATTATGCATAAAGTATTTTTTCATGCAGTAGTTCAGTTTGGTAAACTAATCCTATTGCTAAAACTGGGACTATTGAGTTAGCGCAGATGTTTATGAGATGAGGTAGATTTACCGGGTTGGTCCTCAGGTCAGAATGGGGTCGTACTGGTTTCACCCAGTTTCTGTTCATGCAGAGGTTACGCTGGGTTAGATCAGATGATTTGTTTGCACTGTCCTGAAAGTCACAGTTGGCAGGGTGTGAGCTGTGGGCTCATGCTGGGACTATTGCCAAAGAAATAATGTGTACTTCTTAACCTGAGGTGTGCATGTACCAAATCTTAAACATACTTATTCATGTGATTGGCAGCAAATTCAGTCTTAGTGCATGTGAATGTCTGTATAAACAGATATGAATCTGTTCAGCTCTGTAATAAATTGCGGCGTTTGTGGTAAGCTCTCTCTCTATATATCTCTCCTTCTCTCAGGCGTGTGGTAGTTTGTTTGTTAGATGGTGTGTGGTGAGCGAGGTTAGTTGTCCTCTTGTCTTTCTCAGCTATATGTGTTTGTGTGTTGGGCAAAAACTGGAAGGATGACTAGAGTTCAAGATTGCCAGCACACATCCTCTCTCTCACTTTCTCACCGAATTTTGTTTTGATCAAATTGTGGTTAAGGAGGTTCATGTGAAATAGCACAAAGCTGACATTTTTTGGATGTTCTGGACCTGAACATATATTTTACCTAGCAGTTTTATAGTGACTCTTGACAGTTCCCTGACCTTTCTAAAGCCCTGATTTTTCATACTGAGTAGACAATGGCTCATGTTCACAGTCAGCAACTTATTTCCTCAAATAATTGGTCCCAACCATTGTAAATCAGAACACGATTGGTTGGTTCCTCTGTCACTTCCTAATTAAGTCGGTGGTTAATCTAACATGTAAGGCCTTGTGTCCAGCTGCCTGATATCCTGTCCAATGAGAGAGGCTGTATCTACCTAGATACCATATTAAAAAAATCCTAATTGACCAGTTTTCCATTCTGCTATTGCCTTATGTCGGATTATTAACCTCTAATTATTAACCAAAAGAAATATTGGTGTTTTGATCCCTTCACTATGTCTCTTTATATTTGTCATAGTTGCCAAGATTGAAATTCAAGGATGTATCCAGAATTGCTGGAAAACACCAAACACACAACAATGTAGGAGTCCAAACTGAACAAGGGATATGCGTTGTTTGTGGAAGAATTCCTTCAGAACTATGAGAGGTGTGATTACATCAGCTAACATCTATGGAGTGATTACATGATGGGTGGGTGAAAATAACCAAAAAACTAGATTAGTCGTGTTACCCGGAGATGGTGAAACAGCTTACTAACAACCATAAACTGTTTGGCAAAAAGGTAAAAATGCACACATCCCGACAGAGGGGTTTGCTGCATAGTCCTGATCCAGTGCACTATGGAGACACTATGGAGACTGGAGATTTCCACGACCACTGGTTCCATGAAAAGCTACTCCCTGCCAAGCACCTGCTCTCCTAAATGCAAACATCTTTAGAGGGGGAACATGAAAACTGTTCCACTGAAAGCAGCTGAAACAGTGATAAATTTAAAGCACAAATTAAAAGCAACATTGGTTGGCAGTGGTGTTTGGCATAGTTGCCACTTGACTGTACAAGCATTTCATGAATCAGGGCAGTGGTGTTAACTGTGAGGTTTCATAAGGGGGATTTATCCCTGTTAGGAAGGTAGCAGGATGGATGCAGCAGTCCAGGCTGTGAAAATGGTCAAAGACAAAAAAAAATGCAACCACTGGTCCAAAAAATTACGCTAGCTTACATTGCATAAAAAGAGGCCACAGCATAACTTCACCAAATGGAAATCCTGCATTATTTAACCTAAAATATTTATAAAGGCAGGATGTAAATGGACAAATGGATGATGAGAAGTCATGCCTAGAGGCACATACAGTAAATCAAGCTTGTATAGGCTAACTGCATTGCTCTAGACAGTAAAAGAAAATAATCATAAAGTACTTTTTACTCAATGACTTTGCAAAGATTGGCATTGTGTAGGTTGGCTATGATTTTAATCTAATCACATCTGCTCTGTACAGTGAAGGAAATGTGAGTAAAACTGTATTTTGCTTGTTAAGAACTTTTTATAGATCAGTACTTTGTAAGCTACTAATGGTATCTATCTGAACACAGATAGTGTCCTTTTTTTCAGATAGTCTTTTCTTTTTATCAATAACTTTACTTAAGACTGGAGGAATGGAAGTGGGCAACCCTAACACCTCTTTCTTGAAAATGAAGGTTCCAAAAGGACTGTATGGAGCAATGCTGAAGAAGAACCATTTTTGAATCTTTTAAAACTTTCAGTGGACATACAATACTCTCCACAAATATGGTCACCCTGGTAAACAAAAGCAAAATTGAATGTAAAAAAAAAAAAAATTTCTCATTCAAAATATTAACAACAATCTAACTTACAATATAAAGTACAGTGACTGAAAACCTTAAATCTTATCAGGAATAAAATACCATGGCATAAATACTTTTTCTTGAATTTATGTGTGCCACAGTTGTTAGTACCCCTTCATTTAATACTTTGTGCAGCCTTCCATTGCAAAGATAACAACTCAGCATCTTTTCCTATAATGCTTAATGAGACTGGAGAACATATAGCAAGATATGTACTGGGTGGCCATGGCAAAACCTTCTCTCTGTGACCAGTTAATCATTTTTGTGTTGATTGTGAGGTGTGCTTTGGACCACCATCCTGCTGAAAGATCCAGCTATGGCCCAGTTTTAGCTTCCTGGTTGAAGTAGTCAAATTTTCATTTAATATCTGCTGGTACTTGCGGCACGGTGGCATGGTGGGTAGCGCTGTCGCCTCACAGCGAGGAGGCCCTGGGTTCGATTCCCTGGGTCCTCTCTGTGTGGAGTTTGCATGTTCTCCTCGTGTATGCGTGGGTTTCCTCCGGGTTCTCCGGTTTCCTCCCACAGTCCAAAGACATGCAGTCAGGTCGAGTGGATGTGCTAAATTGCTCCTAGGTGTGAGTGTGTGAGTGACTTTCTGTGTCTGTCTGCCTGCCCTGTGATGGACTGGCGACCCATCCAGGGTGTATCCCGCCTTCCGCACGAAGACTGCTGGGATAGGCTCCAGCACCCCCCGCGACCCTGATGGAGAAGCGGCTTAGAAAATGGATGGATGGATGATTAAGATTTAGGTTTTGTCTTTCTACCACTCCAATTCAAATAAGGCTTAGATAGATTTTTGTTGATATTTTGAATGAAAGGTCAAAAGAATAAGCAATAAAGAATATTTCTCACAGCTCATATTTACCAGGTGTGCCAATATTTGTGGTGGGTTAAGGTTACTCCAGCACTTTCAACCTAAACTCTTTCTGTTGCATCTAGAGTATACAGTCAATCAACACAGACAATAATGTTGACATGTTTTTCGGTGCTTAAAAAGAACAGAAACCTTGTTGACTCAAAACATGCTTATATTAGAAGTCATTTCAGCACCTGCCCTCTGTCTTCTATTTATGTCCATTTTAAGTCAACAGGTGTTTGTTATTTTCTATGTATAGAAAAGTGCATCATAATTTTTGACCATATTAGTGAACCATACACTACAGATGTAGCAGATAGAGATTAAGTTAAAAAATGCTGAAGTATTCCTTTGAACCCATAGAAAGGTTCATACCTTGAGGAGACATAAACAAACAGAAAGTTTGGCTGGCGTGTCATACCTGACAGATTATAGATTAGATTCAACTTTATTGTCATTGTGCAGAGTACAAGTACAGGGCCAATGAAATGTAGTTAAAGAATATTCTGTTCTCGTTCACTCTAATTTATTTAACGTCATTTTCCCCCCTAGATACTCTTTAGACAATGGCAACCATTAGCATGCCTGTGCATTCTGGCCTTCAGGGAAACAAATATGATTTTTCTGTGACAGCAGTTGAAAGAACCTTTTTAGCACCTTTATTGTTAAGAGATTATGTAATCCTTAAAACAAAATGAAAACCAAGCCAATAAAAACAAGAGAAACACAATTTATGCTGTTAAATCTGAATTTCCATAACGCGCCATATAAGAAATGCTGAATTTATTCATAGTAAAAATGATGGAATAGAAAAGGACAATTCTAGAAGTGAGTGATAGAAGACATTGTGTATAACTACAGGCAATATTAGGTCTAGTAAGAGTATCCGGTAGTAATTTTGATTTGTACACAAAATAAAAATCATTATTGCTCTCATTTCCAGTGTACAATTCTGCGAAAGGGTGTTTGCGGGAATATTTTACCTTTCAAAGTTCACAAGGATAAAGGAATCACAGACATTATGTTCACTAAAAGAGACACTAACATTCACACAAGCAAAATTAGCTAAAGGTGATATTTCTGGGGAGATCAGATATAAGATAATCTACTTGCATAACAATTGAAAAAGTCAAAGAAAAAGCTTAAAAAAGGTTTATGTGACTGAACTTTGAAGGTATGGAAAAATGTCACTGCAGATTTCTTTGAAAAACTGAAAGCAAGTCTCTCTGAAAAGAATGCAACCTGCAATAAAGGCACATTAAATACTGAAAAAATATATATTTAGTTGTTTAGTTTTCTGTGTAGTTTTGTAATATTGTATGACATATAAACATATGTTTTCTGTTTTCTTTCCTGACAGCGAAAAACAATTGGCTGTTTTGACAGGTAATGAAATAAATGAAGGGTGGTCTCTGACTGGGCTCAGTAATGCATATGTGTGTGTGTGTGCTAATCTTTGAGTCTGAAGCGCTTTCCTGTCTCTCTCAAAGATAAAAAAGGGAAAACCCTCAGTAGTCAAAGTAGGAAATGCATGCGAAGAGCGTGGCTACCACATTTACGCAAAACTGTTAAGACAGTTTCGAAAATTGTGACATTATGAAGCATGTGCTCACACGCACATACGTGTTGTGTTGAAATAAACGCATGCGCTCACACATATATAAATTTACATATGTATATATATATATCTCAGTCAGCAGTGTACGGAATACAGAGGAAGTTTCTAGGAAGGTCTTGTGTAATTAGTTGTTTACAATAAGCCAGTTCTGCAATGCATCTGTTGAATCTTATCATGACATGAAGTCTCCACTTTGGGGTTTAAATACACAATACAAACACACTCAAATGCATACCATGCCCTTAGTCTGGCATCACATCCTAAGTTGTCTGTCAACACAGAAAGGAAAAAAGTGGGCTTCTGTTTATGTCCCGTACTTAAAGCTCATACTCCACCCTCTCATTTGGGAGCTCTTGATCTTTTGTGCCCAAACACAACTGGGGGTTTTAGAAAAGTGCAGAATGCTCGCAGGACTGCTGCTGCTTCTGCTGGAGGTACCATTAATTTGGGGTATGAAAGCTTTAACCTTAGACCTTTAGAGACTGAACTAATACCTTTTAACAGACTTAACATGGACAGAATAATGCAGTGAATGCTTCTAACATCACCAACTAGTACCACTAAGGAAAGTTAGATGACTCCTATATTTTTATTATATATAGGAAGTATACATTGACTGTTTTGAGACTTCTTGTTGTTTTTGATGTTGGTGGCACTGAAGAGTATCCGCTTTTTCAGGCCAAACAGTTGAAGGCACCTTGCTGGGATATGAAGGTAAGAACAAAAAAAAAATAACCTGATCTGCTAACCACTGCCACATTTTCTTCCAGTACCAAGAATACATATTATTTCTATCTAATGCAACCACTCATTATTTTTTTATTTGCACTAAGCAGTTTAATGCACCTTTACTTAGGAAATCTTTTAAGTACAAATTTAAGAAAAAACTTTGGAAGACATTGGTGAATGAGGCCAAATTTTATTTAATAACATACAACCAGTCTGACAACAGGCAAGCGTATGAAATGACTCCAGTGCAACTTCATAGGTTTCAAATAATTATTAGGACACTAGGAAGCTGTAAATAAAAATATGAAATCTTCAATCTGTCCAGAATGATGAATGGAGCTGCAGAAGATTCTAAAATGACTAAGAAATAAATTAAGTTGAAGTAAACTGATCAAGAATTCATATTTCAGAATTAGACACCATATCTCTGTGCATAACTTTAAAAAAAGTATCATCACTTCTTTTTCACAGAATTCTTGAAATATCAAACAAAATTGGTAAAAAATGCCTTTTGTTATTTGGAAAAATTGCAAAATGGCAAGAGATTCCAAACGTCAGTGTTCATAGGTAAATATTTCAGATATATTTCACAAAAAGATGGCAATTTTTAAGTTGTGTAAGTTGTACAGTGTGACAGTTAAAAAAAATAAGAGTGGACAGTAAATTACTACACATTATTCAGCATTCATTTCTTGTTCACAGAATTCTTGAAATACCAAATGAATAACATAACAAAAATTTCACTCACTGCATTAGTTAAGATACAAAAAGGTCTAGAGCTGACTGTAAAGAAGTTGCTGCTGACTCCTAACATAAAGACCCCAAAAAGTGTTCATAATGCTGTCATAAAAATCATAATGCTGTCAAGTAAGAAAAAATGAATGACACACAATCTTGCTTTTTACTCTGCTTGGTACATTATTAAGAAGCCAGATATGGTGAAGCAATAGCAAACATCCCTGAAGACTACAGTAATGGAGGGCTGAAGAATATGTTCAGTCTTGAAGCAAAGCTGAAAAGATAAATTTAAAAAGTATTTTGTACTTTGTCAAAATCTTATTTGAAAGTTACAGTATAAAGACAAATATGTACTTGAAGAAACATCAGAAAGTATGGACATCTAAACATATTCATATATAAAAAAGTAAAGATTAAACGTTTAAACAAATAAATTGAAAGTTTGCTTTGTCTGATGGTGCGTGACACTGTGGTGTGTGGTGTGGCGACTCATCGGCAGTACTGGTCCTTACCTGGAGATGAATAAGCATTTCTTTTATCACCCAGGAATTTAGCTGGATATTTTAATAAAAAACAGTAAATGCAAATACAAGGGAGGTCAACTGTACAGAAGTACAAATTTTGCAAATAATATTTAAATATATTATATATATTATATATATATTTAAATAATATATAATATAGTAACAAAGTACAATTATTCAAATTTCATCCTGCATGTAAACATTGTACAAAATGCAGCAGCATGGATCCTAACAAAAAACAAAAAAAGAGCTCATATCACTCCTGTTTTAAAAGACCTATTTTTGTTGCCTGTATGTTTTAGGGTGATTTTAGAACTGTAGATACTGGCCATCTACAAAACCTTCATTAAAATACTGCAAAAATAAAGAGGTCTTTTCAGTTATTATATTTCTAAACTGTAAAACTCAATTCCACCTTTCATTAGGCAGTCAAGCTCAGTACACACTTTTAAAAACATCTGAAAATCTATCGCTTTAATTTAGCTTTTAACTAAGATTCTAGCTCTCTTTCTCTATTTATCTTTTTCATTTGATCTGATTTTCCTCTTAGCTTTTTTCTCTTATATCGCTGTTACCAAACAGTAAGTCAAGCTCAACTCTTAATTTCTTCTATTATTGTTAAGTCTGTAAAGCACTTTTGGCTGCCAGTATAAAAAATGCTCTAATAATAAAGATTATTATTATTATTATTATTATTATTATTATTATTATTATTATTATTATTATTACATATTTTCCACCCCTGTGAATAAATGTTATGCTTATGGTTTTAAATACTACCATGAAGAATATACTAACACTGCATCACGGCACTTACCACATAATGTACACCACTGGTAAGTCCAAGCACAGGCTATAGTTTGCTCCAAAGCACATAAAGGCTCCTGGAACACAGTGTTATAGGGAGTTGAGATAAGAATTAACCAGAATTAGATGGAATGAGGAAAATGTGGAAATTAAAAAATGCTCATGAATGAAACCTATACCTCTTTAGGTTCATGGTGGAATGATATGTATAGTTGTTGGTGGCTTGTCCAGTGACTAAAAATAGCAATAGCAAGGTGAGCAGCAACTCTGAAGTGCGCAGAAAAATCTTAGTTGCTCAAATTCAACCAAAAACCTATCAAAACTCAGTCTTAGTCACCAAAATGTGGAAAGTTTTTGACCTGATCCAAACCAAATGACTCATGACCTCATTACTCTTACTGAAAACAAGAGTAAAACCCTCAGAGCTAGCAGAAACTGAAAACAGCAGCAATAACACCTGACAGAGAATCATCTAGCATGATATTTAACTTCAGGTGATGTCTATATCCTTCCAGACTGTGAAGGATTTGCCAGCACAAAAGGTGCTTTTTAAACATGATGATTATTTAGGATTATGTAAAGCCCTATGAAATAAAGAGACTGTGTAGGAAAATAGCTGTAATTCCTAGTTCAGCCAATAAAATAAATACTGAATTAAACACCTAAACTGACATTCTGTACTTTAACCTCAGTCATAGATTCATTTCAAATTGAATTTTTAATTTATGCTGCCTTTGGTCTTTCAGAAAAAGCTGACCACAATGCGTCTTACGAAGATCAAGGTAGGACGGAGCACTATGTGGACGTCTGTGTGTGTGAGTAATAGACCAGTAACACTGTGTGTTATTGTGTGAGTGCACATGCTTGTCAGAATGAGTAATAGGACTGTAAAAAGGTGTTTGAAGGTCTGTTTGTGTGTAGAGAGAGAGTGTAATATTAGTGTAATATTAGTGTAATATCTTTTTGCAGAACATGTTTGGTTCAGTTAAACTGAATGCATTCCCTTTTTGCAGTGTACAGCTAAAACTCACTCTGTCTGTGCCTTTCAGAAAGTTTCCACAATCAGAAGAAGATCTACTACAGACACTGTAATGAAACACTTCTGATGTAGAATTTTGCTTGGATCTAATATTTCATCCAAATATGATGGCACGGGGGGGAGGAAAACTGGTGTAACTGGGACATGGTTATCTGGTAAGCCAGCTGATTCTCCACTCTTTCATTCATCCTTACAAAATGTGTGAATTTATTTTAAAGTGATACGCCATTTATCACATTATTATCGTTCATCACATTACTTAATGAAGTAAAGAAGTTCTGACAACAAATAGCTGAAGATACTTTCAGCCGAATAACATGGTTTGCCATTTCCATTCATTCCAGTGGTGTGCTTAATACCATATCTGTAACATTTATAAATGTGTTATACATCATTGTTGTCTGAAGAAAACCTTGTATCTCATCATCATCATCGTTGACCGCTTAGTCCAACCCTGTCCCCTGCAACTTCCTCCAGCTCACTCCCAGGGACCCCAAGCTGCTTCCAGGCCAACTTGGAGATGTAATCCCTCCAGTGGGTCCTAGGACAACCCTGGGGGTGATCCAAAACCCCACCATGAAAAATGGATGCAGAAAATCGTGTACACTGCCTGGAAGAGGGTCACCAAGACCTACCCCTGGAGCCAGGCCTGGGGGTAGCGTTCCTCAGCAAGCGCCTGGTGGCCAGGCAGCCCACGTAACCCAGCTTGCCTCAGCCCGAAGAGGCAATGTGGGGAGACCATGGGGGAGCGGTGCAGTGCCGTATAGGCAGTGGGACAGTGGGAGAACCTTGTATTTCCAAAATGGTAAAGTCAATGGAAGTAGATTTTTTCCTAATAATTTCCTGGAGTCCATTTAGCATGAATTTTACATACAATGTAAAGGGTAACAGGTGTTTTCAAATGATGTCAAAAACTGAAAAAATGGAGATACGAGGTTTTCTTCCGACAACAGCGATATGTTACATAGAGTAATACTGAAAGTGATGTGACTGTGACTATTACATAGCCCCTCTGTGTCCATGATGGTTACATGCTGGAAACACCTTCACTGAGAGTGAACTTATTTGATAGTATGTTGTCAAATTAGTGGTTTCATTTTAAAAATTGCAAGCTTGAGTGAACCTTAAAGTACTTTCCTTAAAATACTCTCAAAAATGACACATTCTGCTGATTTTTAAGTGTAAATGAACACATCCTCTACAGGGAACAAATTTAAATATAATATTTTGTCTGCAAATTTTTGAGCGTAACTTCTATTTATTTGCAGAGTGTATTAACATTGGGGGAAATGGGCAATATTTTTTACCAATATGTTAAATTCAACAAATAACCAGTAATTGTGCATTAATTGTGAGTCTTTCACATACAAAATCAACAAAATATGTTAATTGACCCTGGGCACCCAAATGTATATATATATATATATATATATATATATATATACACACACACACACACACACACACACACACACACACACAGACACACGTTTTCTAAGCCGCTTCTCCCTCAGGGTCGCTGGGGGTGCTGGAGCCTATCCCAGCGGTCATTGGGCGGAAGGCAGGATACACCATGGATATATATATTTTTTTTCTCTGTTTATATATTCTGTTGAATAATAATATCTAAATATAATATGTAGATAATGACTGACAAAATGCACATGACAAACTAAATCAAATCTTTGAATTATGCTTAATATGGCCAGGCCGAATGTATTTTTTATTTCACAATCTTCAACTAAATAATTTATATTAATATGAAACTACTTCATTCATCACACGTAATAGATTAAAACTCTCAAACTTTGCATTCTTACAGTTCTTCAAGGGTTTAGTAAAGACAATGAATAGTTCTATATAGGTCTGTGAACACTCTAAGAACCATCTGCATGCTTCTGAAATTGTTCTTCAGATTGATGGAGAATGCATTATACACTGCTCAAAAAAATAAAGGGAACACTCAAATAACACATCCTAGATCTGAATGAATGAAATATTCTCATTGAATACTTTTTGTTGTCAGCACATTCAACTTTGTACAGAACAATCACACAAAAATCATCAATGGAAATCAAATTTATTAACCAATGGAGGCCTGGATTTGGAGTCATGCACAAAATTAAAGTGGAAAAACACACGACAGGCTGATCCAACTTTGATGTAATGTCCTTAAAACAAGTCAAAATGAGGCTCAGTATTGTGTGTGGCCTCCACGTGTCTGTATGACCTCCTTACAATGCCTGGGCATGCTTCTGATGAGGTGGCGGATGCTCTCCTGAGGGATCTCCTCCCAGACCTGAACTAAAGCATCCGCCAACTCCTGGACAGTCTGTGGTGCAACATGGCGTTGGTGGATAGAGCGAGACATGATGTCACAGATGTGCTCAATCGGATTCAGGTCATAGCTTCAATGCCTTCATCTTGCAGGAACTGCTGACACACCCCAGCCACATGAGGTCTAGCATTGTCCTGCATTAGGAGGAACCCAGGGCCAACCGCACCAGCATATGGTCACAAGGTGTCTGAGGATCTCATCTCGGTACCTAATGGCAGTCAGGCTACCTCTGGCGAGCACATGGATGGCTGTGCGTCCCTCCAAAGAAATGCCACCCCACACCATTACTGACCCACTGCCAAACTGGTCATGCTGAAGGATGTTGCAGGCAGCAGATCACTCTCCACGGCGTCTCCAGACTCTGTCACGTCTGTCACATGTGTTCAGTGTGAACCTGCTTTCATCTGTGAAGAGCACAGGGCGCCAGTGGCGAATTTGCCAATCCTGGATTTCTTTGGCAAATGCAAAGCGTCCTGCATGGTGTTGGGCTGTGAGCACAACCCCCATCTGTGGACGTCGGGCCCTCATACCATCCTCATGGAGTCGGTTTCTAACCGTTTGTGCAGACACATGCACATTTGTGCCCTGCTGGAGGTCATTTTGCAGGGCTCTGGCAGTGCTCCTCCTGTTCCTCCTTGCACAAAGGTGGAGGTAGCGGTCCTGCTGCTAGGTTGTTGCCCTCCTACGGCCTCCTCCACGTCTTCTGGTGTACTGGCCTCTCTCCTGGTAGCGCCTCCAGGCTCTGGACACTACGCTGACAGACACAGCAAACCTTCTTGCCACAGCTCGCATTGATGTGCCATCCTGGATGAGCTGCACTACCTGAGCCACTTGTGTGGGTTGTAGAGTCCGTCTCATGCTACCATGAGTGTGAAAGCACCACCAACATTCAAAAGTGACAGCCAGAAAGCATCGGTACTGAGAAGTGGTCTGTGGTCCCCACCTGCAGAACCACTCCTTTATTGAGTGTGTCTTGCTAATTGCCAGTAATTTCCACCTGTTGTCTATTCCATTTGCACAACAGCATGTGAAATTGATTGTCAATCAGTGTTGCTTCCTAAGTGGACAGTTTGATTTCACTCCAAGTTTTTACTTGGAGTTATATTGTGTTGTTTAAGTGTTCCCTTTATTGTTTTGAGCAGTGTACTTGGTTCTATATAGTACATAGAGGGTATAAGTTCAACCAGATGTGCGTGAAGTATAAGGTCATTACGAAACATTTACCGTTACTTATACAGTTTACTGCAAGGGTGTCAACAATAAGCTGTGTAAGGCTGTGTAGGCAAAGGAAGTGTGGTAGTATGCACAGGAAGGGCTGACGTTTCGAACAGAATGCATTCTTTTACTCAGTTAGGGACCCAGCCAAGCTTTCTCATTTTTTAATTACGACATACAGTTCCATCTGCTTCCTCAGGATATCTATACAGATTAGTGTATGTGTGTGTCTCTGTGAATGTTTGTGTACATATTTTTTGTATGTTCTGAGGACAGAAATGTGCTCAGAGATAAACTAGGGAAAAAACAGAGAAAAAGATCAACAAAATGGTTATGACTGTGTAAAATGCTTTTACAAACACTCTATGTTACTTTATTAAACTGTCTGTTATTAAGATTAAGATAAGGGTTTAGTTTACGGTTATTCTAAGTATTATTTTTTATTACATGCAGGTGCACATCATTGCTGTCATATCAAAATTTGGTAATTCCATTTTCATTTTTTCTCTTTTTCCATTGTTTTTTTACATCATTTGAAAACACCAGCTACCATAATAATAATAATCATAATAATAATAATAAATTAAATTTAAAAGTGCCTTTCTTGACACTCAAGGACACTGTACAAAATGTAGGGTTATAAAAAAAAAAAAAAAAAACATCAACAGAGAGAGTAGGCTAATTTGAACAGGTGAGTTTTAAGACTTGATTTGAAAAGAGGAAAAGAGTCAATGTTACGGATGTCAGGTGGGAGGGAGTTCCAGAGTTTGGGAGCAGAGCGGCTGAAAGCTCTGCACCCCATGGTAGTCAGACGAGCAGAAGGTACAGAGAGATTAATGGAAGAGGAGGATCTGAGCGAGCGAGTAGAAGTTGTGATTTGGAGAAGATTTGACAGATAAGGGGGGGCAAGATTATGTATGGCCTTAAATGTGTGGAGGAGAATTTTGTATTCGATCCTATATTTAACAGGGAGCCAGTGGAGCTGTTGAAGGACAGGTGTAATGTGATGGAATGAAGGAGTTTTAGTGACAATACGGGCAGCTGCATTCTGAACCAGCTGAAGCTTATGGAGGGATTTATGAGGAAGGCCAAAGAGAAGAGAATTACAGTAGTCAATGCGGGATAAATACATAAATACATAAATACCATATATATGGTAAATACTTATAGTATACTATAGTCAATACTGCCAGACTATTTAAAGTGGAACAGGAAAGTTAGCTAGCTAGCTACCGAGACATTAGCATACTTTTAGCAATTTTTTATTCTTGTTATAAAGAAAACGACCATAATACATTGAAATGACATTAAACTAGTTAAAGATAATGGAATGATTATCGTAATTTTAAACGGAAAAAATTTAATTTTTATATAATTATAAAAATAATTTACTTATGTTTGTGAGTTTCTTTGGTCGCTTGCACAGCCATCTTGCCGATTTTTTTTTTCTCATAATGCTCCGTTTGGAGTAAGCCTCTGAAAAACCTCCGTTTGGAGGACCGTATAGCCCTAACACTTCGCCCTACCCCTCTCAACTGAAACCCTACCCTAGACATGAATGCGCAAAACAGAGGGCTAAGGGGTACATGGTAGGGGCAAGGGGTGAAATGGGATTGGGCCTTACTCATGTTCAAGAGAAAAACACTTTTCTAAGAAAAATATTTTCCTTTTTTCTTTCTCTTGCTAATTTCAAAAATCAACCAACTTGGAAGAAACACTTTTTTACATTTATATTCTTGTTCAAGCTTATGCACCGAACGGCAGTTCAGAGTATCCGGCCTTCCTGGAGACCCTGGAGGGGGTACTGGAAAGTGCCCCCTGCGGGGACTCCATTGTCTTGCTGGGTGACTTCAACGCTCACGTGGGCAGTGACAGTGAGACCTGGAAGGCGTGGACGGCCTCCCCGATCTGAACCCGAGTGGTGTTTTGTTTTTGGAATTCTGTGCTCACCACAGTCTGTCCATAACAAACACCATGTTCGAACAAAAAGGTGTGCATAAGTGCACATGGCATCAGGACACCGCAGGCCGCAGTTCGTTGATCGACTTCGTAGTTGTGTCATTGGATTTGCGACCGTGTGTTTTGGACACCCGGGTGAAGAGAGGAGCGGAGCTGGGGTGGTGGTCCTGCTTTTTAAGAAAGGGGACCGGAGGGTGTGTTCCAACTATCAGGGATCAGGGAACTAACACTTCTTTTGCCCAGGTCATGGAACACTGGACCAGCTTTTTACCCTCACAAGGGTCCAGTCTACATGTGTTTTGTGGATTTGGAGAAGGCATTCGACCGCGTCCCATGGAGGATCCTGTGGGGAGTGCTCTGGGAGTACGGGGTGAGGGGCTCGTGTTACAGGCCATTCAGTCCCTGTAGAAACATAGCAGGAGCTTGGTTCATATAGCCGGCAGTAAGTTGGACTGGTTTCCAGTCAGGGTTGGACATTGCCAGGGCTGTCTGTTGTCACCAATTCTGTTCATAACTTTTATGGACAGAATTTCTCGGAACAGCCAAGTGGCGGAGGGCGTCCAGTGTGGTGGCCTCAGGATTACACGTCTGCTTTTCACAGATGATGTGGTCCTGTTGGCACCATCAGGCCGGGACTTCCAGCTCTCTCTGGACCAGTTTGCCGTCGAGTGTGAAGTGGCTGGGATGAAAATCAGCACCTCTAAATCTGAGACCATGGTCCTCAGTCGGAAAAGGGTGGAATGCTCTGTCCAGGTCGGGAGTGAATTCTTGCCCCAAGTGGTGGAGTTTAAATATCTTGGGATTTTGTTCACGAAGGAAGGATGGAGCGAGAGGTTGACAGGCAGATTGGCACAGCATCTGCAGTAATGCGGACCCTAAATTGGTCTGTCATGGTGAGGAGAGAGCTGAGCCAGAAAGCGAGGCTGTCAATTTACCGGTCAATCTACGTTCCGACTCTCACCTATGGTCACGAGCTTTGGGTAGTGACCGAAAGAACGAGATCACGGATACAAGTGGCCAAAATGAGCTTTCTCCGTGGGGTGCCGGGCTCTCCCTTAGACATAGGGTTAGAAGCTCGGCGATTCGGGAGAGGCTTGGAGGAGAGTCACTGTTCCTCCACGTTGACAGAAGCCATTTGAGGTGGTTCGGGCATCTCATAAGGATGGCCTCTGGACGTCTCCCTAGGGAGGTGTTCCAGACATGTCTGATGGGGAGGAGACCCCGGGGAACACCCAGGACATGTTGGAGGGATTATATCTCTAGACTGTCTTGGGAGCATCCCTCCGGAAGAGCTGGAGGAGGTGGCGGAGGAGAGGGAGACCTGGGCTTCTTTGCTTAGGCTGCTGCCCCCGCGACCCGGATTCGGATAAGCAGTGGAGGATGGATGGATGGATGGATGGATGGATGGATGGATGGATGGATGGATGGATGGATGGATACTTGTTCAAATGACTTTCACTCAAGCATATTTCTGCTCCATGCTTCCATACATAAGATTCTGACATATATATCTGATTTTCACTCAAAGACAGTTTTCTATTCAGCATTTCCATGTGTATGACCCCATGTCTGGTGTGTGTGTGTTTACCTCTCTCTCTTTCAGGTATTATAACTTTTTGACAATTTGTTTGGAGGACTCTTCTCAAGAATCATGCTGTTACTTTCCGGGCCCCATAATACAGAAGCTGTTCATGGACATCCCATAAGCAATACTTCAACTTCTGTAGCTCTAAGGAAGAGGATTTCCCTAATTCACTGCTGAGTGTGGTGCTCATCCTCACCCTCCTGCCTGTCAGTATCATTCCCATTGCAGTCTACTTGGTCATCTGCAAGAAAAATATTAAGGACTGAGCAACACTAACAGACATTTGCACACAACTTAATGTAAAGTATACATAATAAAACTCCTATGTTCATTCATCTTACATTGAATTATGCAAAAGTCAGGGAATCCTTCATTTGGGTATTACATTTTAGATGTTTTGTAGATATTTAACTTACCTCTACCTTACATTTAACTCAATATCTAGAAATATCATTTGCTGTAACCAAAACACTAACCTGACCCTCACTCTGGTCCACATCCTAACACCCACCAGAGAGCTTGCTAACAGTTTGAACATCTGCAGACACTCTCCTGAGAATTTTGTGTAGGCCTACTTAACACTACAGTGCTTTATGATTAGCTATAATTTTACAGTAAAGAATATTTACTGAGACCTGTAATCCTATTCATTGAAAACAACAACAACATAAAACCACTTCACATTTCAGTTCACTTAATATTTCTATCAAAGTGGCCAGAGAGTGGGAGCATAAACAAGGGGTTTCTATTTAGTGAATGAGTATTTCTTGGGAAATAGCTAAAGTTGTTAATTCAGCAAAGCCACCCAGCTAGTCCACATTACTCAGTGGCAAACTGTGACACGCTCAGATTTTTTCTTATTAAATAAATTCCTAATTCCCTTTAGAACCTAAGCCAGAAGGTACTGGCTGAGTATATTCTTGTATTTTTACAGTAACCTAGTGATACACTGTATTTCCAAAAGGATTCGCTCATCTGCCTTCACACACATATGAAATTGAGTGACATCCAATTCTTAATCCATAGGGTTCAATATGATGTCAGCCCACCCTTTGCAGCTATAACAGCTTCAACTCTTCTGGGAAGGCTTTGCACAATGGTTAGTGTGTTTATGGGAATTTTTGACCATTCTTCCAGAAGCGTATTTCTGAGGTCAGACACTGATGTTGGACAAGAAGGCCTAGCTCGTAGTCTCTGTTCTAATTCATCCCAAAGGTGTTCTATCAGGTTGAGATCCGGACTCTGTGCACGCCAGTCAAGTTCTTCCACAACAAATTCGCTCATCCATGTCTTTATGGACCTTGCTTTGTGCACTGGTGCACAGTCATGTTGGAACAGGAATGGGCCATCCCCAAAATGTTCCTACAAAGTTGGGAGCTTGAAATTGTCCAAAATCTCTTGGTCTGCTGAAGCATTAAGAATTCCTTTCAATGGAACTAAGGGGCCAAGCCCAACTCCTGAAAATCAACCCCACAATCATAATCCCCCCTCCACCAAACTTTACACTTTGCACAACACAGTCAGCACAGTCAACACAGAGCAACCCATTCTTTCACAAATGTTTGTAGAAGCAGTCTGCATGCCTAGGTGCTTGGTTTTATACACCTGTGGCCATGGACGTGATTTGAACACCTGAATTCAATTATTTGCATTGGTAAGTGAATACTTTTGGAAATATAGTGTATATTGCAGAATTATCTAGTATCCAAAAGTTTAAAGTAAGAAAGTAAAGTTAAACACAACATGTTCAGGCTTCAGTCTTCAAAGCTTAAAGGGAGCTAGGAAGTGTGTACACAGGCCTTTTAGAGATAATTGCTGGACACATCATTTAGATATTGTTTCATCCTTAGACCTATGTAACGACATATACAAATGTTTGGGTGCCTGTGGTCAAATGACATGTTTAGTTGATTTTCTAAATGCAAATAAGTTAACAAACTAAAGGGTACACATTTCTGCACATTCTAATGCAAAATTACTGTTTATATGGTGAATTTAACACACTGGGCTATATACATATATATATATATATATATATATATATGTTAAATTCATCAAATTATTATTAAATAGATATAAAATGTGGCCTGTGCAGAAATTATGTCACATTTTGTATTTTATGTAATTTTTCCAATATGTTAACATGAACAGAAATTATACAGTAAGATTTGTAGTAAATAGCAAAGCCCCTGTAGAGCATGTATTTACCTTGATTCCATTTGGTATGAGAAAATTTTCTCTCAATAAAATATGTAATTTTACTTTTGCATATGTCTATAGTTGGTAAACTTTAACACTTTGACTATAATTCTTCCACTTTAAGTGCCCTGTGAATTTCATGTACTGAGTTGGCTAAAACCCAAAAAAGCGCAGGAACTGATTGTTTGAACTTTTTGCACTCTTAAATTGTGAGGTAAGTAAAGTAATTCAGAGTATAATAATAATTATAAATAATTGTTATTTTATGGTGGCGATCAACTTCATTTGCTATCTAAAATGAACAGTGAACTTATACACGTCTGAGTATATGTATATATATATGTACACACACACACATATATATATATATTTTTTTTTTGACCCATTGTTGCCATCTTCTGGCAAAAGTGAAAAACAACAATGTAACAATGTCAAGACATTCTTACATTCAGTGATCAAAGAACAAGTAAAGTACTTTCCATCCAAATATGTGTATACTGTAAATGACAGTATAACATGTATAAGATCAAGTTGCAAGTACACACACAATATGTATATATGTATACTTTTTGAAGATGGAAATGTTTTATAATTTGGTGTTCTTTATAAGTTAGAGTCTAGTTTTGCAAGAACTTATTCCAGCAATCATGGATGGAAGGCAGAAAACACCCTGGATAGGTCACCAGTTTATCACAGGGCAAACACACAGACGTACACGTTCAAATGCACACTCATACCTAAGGGCAATTTCAGTATTACCAGTTGGTCTGACTACATATCTTTGGACTGTGGGAGAAAACCCATGCAGACACAAGGAGAACGTGCACACAAAAAGGACCCTGGTCACCTGGCCAAAGAATCGAACCCAGACCCTTCTTGCTGAGAGGTGACAGAATTTTTTTAGGTTTTGTTGAATCATAAAATAATATATTAAGAAAATGCATTTGAGATGTTTGTTTAAGCAGGTTTCTGTAGTGTGCCATTTATCTCGTTGGCCTTACAGGCGATAGGTAACATGTTTCCGGGCAGAAACATGTCTTTGTCTGCTTTCGTCTGCTCCTCGTGTGACAGATGTCCTGCTGTCATCTCTTTTTTAGGGCAGTCATGGGCTGGAGGTTAGGGAACCAGCCTTGTGACTGGAAGGTTGCTGAGCCAACAGTACGTGACTGAAGTCCCCTGAGCCAACAGTACATGACTGAAGTGCCCTTGAGCAAGGCACCTAACCTCCAACTGCTCCCTGGGTGCTGTGGATATGGCTGCCCACCACTCCGGGCAAGTGTGCTCACTGCCCCACTAGTGTGTGTGCATTCATTAGTGTGTATGTGGGTGTTTCACTGCATGAATGGGTTAAACATGGAGATGAATTTCCCCGTCGTGGGACCCCGTATAGGGTAACTTGATTCCTTTGATGGGTGGTTTGCTGCCTTGAGTGATGATCTAGTTAAATCTAGCTGTTGTACAGGATGGTGCTAGCATTTGCCACGATGCAAACTGCCGGCCCAGCTGATGGTACAGTTCTACACGGCCATCATCGAGTCCATCCTCAGCTCCTCCATCACAGTGTGGTATACTGGGGCCACTGCCAGTGCGCTCCGCTGAGAAAGTGATAGGCTGCAGCCTCCCATCTCTCCAAGACCTGTACATCTCCAGGACTGTGGGGAGAGCGGATCGGATTATAGCAGACCCTTCTCACTCCGCACACGGACTATTTGATCCACTCCCCTCGGGCAGGAGGCTTCGGTCCATTCGGACCAGAACCTCCCGCCACAGGAACAGTTTCTTCCCCTCTGCCATTGGACTCAAGAACAATATATAATCACGTCACTTACCTCCTTTATAACCCTGCCTTGGTCACTTTACTTGAATTGCAGTACTCCACCTGCACTATCTATATATCTAATATATCTATCTATATATTTGCATAGAGTATTTATTTATGTGGACTTAATTTTGCATGCCTATTACTACTTGTTTTTATGTTGCACCTTCATGCCGAAGCAAATTCCTAGTCTGTGAATCCTGTTCATTGACAATGGCAATAAAACTTCTTCTGATTCTGATTCTGATTCTGATTAATGGGGAAAAACAAAAAAAGGGTGCAAAAATCTTAAACAGATGAGGCTCAGGGGAAAGCTGAGCTACAGAATATTACGTAACAAATAATATTACATGCTAGTTTTAGGTTGAAACGCTGCTCAAAAACTGTTTGATGTCAGTGCTGTCATGCATTTGTAAAACCACATGCTGAGTCATTCATAAAATTTTAGTGTCCTACTAAGGCTGACTCAGTCAGCAAGCACGTGTTATTGCTCTGTTCTAATTTTGTTTTGTTTTTTTTCAATTTGTTGTACTTGATAATTCAAGCTCAGTTGTGAGTGAAGTTAAGGAGGTGCTATACATGCCGGATGGTACTGGACATAGTGTTGTAACCAGTGGCATAACTAGGATCTTACGGACCCCAGTACAAAAATAATTTATGTCCCCCACCCCCCACCAAAAATATATAGCAGATGCTTGAGATATTTATACAATAGTGTATATAATACAATATGGGTTTGTTCAGATCTTAATGAACGCAGCTTTAATTAATCTTTAGCTCACCTGCCCCAATGGTAGTTACAAAGCTGATGCCTATGACTTTTTCAGGCTTTAACAGATGACTTGCAGTAGGGCACAGACACCATTTTTTGTGTCTTTATTTCCCACTAAATTTAATTTTAACAAAAAGTCATACATACTGCAGCTTGTTGGCTGAGTTGGCATTCATTTTACTGGGGCCCGTCCATAAGATCCTAGTCACTTAAATGACTAAACTTCCAATGACTGACCATAACGTAGACCATTGGCTTTTTGTAATTCACATGACCTTCTGTATGCTATAATTTGATATGTATACACTCACTGGCCACTTTATTAGGTAAACCTGTTCAATTGCTTGTTAACACAAATAGCTAATCAGCCAATCACATGGCTGCAACTCAATGCATTTAGGCATGTAGAGGTGGTCAAGATAACTTGCTGAAGTGCAAACCAAGCATCAGAATATGGAAGAAGGGTGATTTAAGTGACTTTGAACGTGGCATGGTTGTTGGTGCCAGATGGGCTGGTCTGAGTATTTCAGAAACTGATGATCTACTGGGATTTTCACGCACAACCATCTCTAGGGTTTACAGAGAACGGTCAGAAAAAGAGAAAATATCCAGTAAGCGGCGGTTGTGTGGACGAAAACACCTTGTTGATGTGATAGGTCAGAGGAGAATGGGCAGACTGGTTCGAGATGATAGAAAGGCAACAATAACTCAAATAACCAACCAAAATCTCCAACACCTTGTTGAAAGTATGCCACAAACAATTAAGGCAATTCTGAAGGCAAAAGAGGGTCCAACCTTTTACTACCTAATAAAGTGGCCGGTGAGTGTATAATGTCATGCAGAATGTGAGTGAAGGTATCATGTGTTGGGAGTGTTATATCCCTTAAGGCTGGGAGTGGGGTCAGCAGTGTCTATGGCCAGCACTGCTGTTCTTTCTAACTGACCTACATACTGCACATATGAATGATCATTCAGTTATATGGGCTACGTGCAGTTTAAGAGGTTCTATAGAGCATATATTCCCTGGTGTATCACATAAGGAATCTCAGCAAAAGTCTGCAAAGTTTGGAATCAGTTCATAAATGTAGTTATTTTAATTAATGATAACTTATACAGTGTCAATTGAAATACTGTACGCTAAAAATTAGAAGGTATTTTAAGATGTTTTATTCAGTATTTATTTTTTTGGGGAAAAAGCAAGCATCTTCTTATTTCACCAATAAGTTACTGCAATTATCTACTGATTGTTCTTTTACCCCCCCGGGGTAACGGGTCTGTTGATCAGCGCCGGATTAATGGCTGCAGATCCGGATGGCCGTTTGCTGTGCTGGGTTTGTCCACACACGTTTTGTACTGTAATGTCTGGACTATGAAGAAAGGAGAAGAACTATTTCAGTAGAGTGCTTAAATGCAGTAAAACAACCACCAAAAACTAACAGGAAAAGTTGCCCAAATACGCTACAGTACTTTTAACTGATGAGGACTACAGATTAAAATCACATATATTTGAGTGATACTTTAGTTCTATTTATTTCATTAAATCAAATTGCTAAATATTCTATGTTGTTACTACCAAAATAACCATAAAACATCTGCAACTTTACCGAATGTTTCAGTAGTGACTGTTTTAGTAGTGACAGTTTTAGCTAATTTTAAACAACTCAAAAATGCTGTCCAGTACATGACTAGCAATCACAGCTCTGAACAGTTATACACACATGCAATCATATTTTTCATTACAACAAACATAAACTTAATTTCAGAAATCGTGTGTTTTTGTAGTGACCTTTCTTAAGGTTACACACTGATTGTCAGACTTTGGGAGACATTTACTTCCAAATGGTGGCATCTATGGCTACGTTCACATTACAAGCCTCATTGCTCAAATCCAATCTCTCTAACACAATGGTTCACACTGGTTTAGGTAAGTGATTCAAAACTGTCATTAATGGGAACAAATCTGCGACCTGAACTGACCTGCATGCGCACATCCAAAACTCAAACTAATGAGCAGATTAAGCCTTCTCTACGAAGATAATTACCTCTGATCAGCTCTCAGCTTCATCATTAAAAAAAGAAAAGTTGAGATGTGTTGCTTTTCCACCATTTATAGGCTTTAACTTCTGAGTCACATTAGGACAAAAATAGGATTTGTGCAACTTTAACCTGGTAATGTAAGCATAGCATAACTGCTCACTATGTGGCCATGAGGGATATTGATGCAATTTCACTTCCTAGCCTAAAATGCAGGGGTGTGGCTAAAATAAGGCCCTGCCTACTCTTTCACTGTGTCCAGGAGACAGATCTTTCGAAGGAATGAGACAGTCTACCCTATGGTGGATTTTCTGTTTGCCTCTCAGCTCAGCTGTTTCTACCCTTACTGTTGCATAACGAAGCATCACTCTTGTCAAGTTATTTTAAAGTTCTTTAAAGATGGAGCCAGAAACTTTGATTTGAGTTGTTTATTTTTACATTTATTAGAGCTGAAGATGTTTCACTGCCATTTGTATCATTAGCCATTTGCCTCTGCTAAAACCCAATACTTATATTTAAAAGTGTGCTCCGCAGCTGCCGTTTGCTTCTCTGTTGATGCCTTCTCTGTTGATGTTCTTGAATCCTGAACCCCAAGGCACTCGGTGTGACAAGGAAATGTGGGACAGCAGTTTTTAATTTTTTTACGTAAAATTTAAACTCATGATGAATCTAAATTGTTCAACATCTCTTTAAAAGAAATTCTAAATATGTTTTGATAAATAATGTTAAAAAATGCCAAAAAGGTAAGTAATACACCAATTTAAGCCTTCGCTTTAAATATTTAAGGTCTGAATAGTGGGACTGCAGTTTGAACTAATATGTTTGTATAGATGCCTATGAGGTGAGTTCAGGTTATTTGGAATAGTCAAAGCCAGTGGTGTCCAATGATATCCACACAGAGCTGGCGTGACTTCAGGTTTTCATTCCAAACAAACAGAGGCATTTGATACAATTTGTTTAATTAGCTGGTCTCAGTCTGTCCATCAGACAGTTGGTCAGTTATATAAGTTGTGTTCCTGCTTGCCTTTGAATGAAAACCTGCAGCCACACCAGCCTTTTGTTGAGAAGATTGGTGACCTCTGGTTTAAGTGAACTGTATTGACCTGATGTGTCCGTCAAAGCTAATGACACTAAACAGTGCCTTAGAGATCATGTGATCCAAATGAGGTATTTTCACTCAAGCAGTGAAGTAAGTATATGAGATGATGATCTCACAGGAATGACAATCAACCACACATTAAAAGAAGGACATACTTGTAGGCTTGTACTTTGTTCCTATACGTAAATACAATTTTGGGACATTAGTACGTTACACATCATTTACTCCTTACATTTTTATTTAGACCTAAATACTAGAATGGTCATAGAGGTCAAATGCTTATTTGTGTCACAAAAAGATAATGGTAAAAGCATATATTTTTGTATTATGGGATAATTAGATAAGAACTGTCTGAATGAGAAATGTCAATTGTGATTTTTGTGATCATTTTTTATTTTTCCAGTCATATGCAAAAGTTTGAACATCCCCCTTTAAATTCTAAACTGAAAAGATCTTTTTTATTCAACTGATTTTTCTGAATTCTATTGATTTTCTAAGTTGTGTTAAGGATCTTTTATTCATATTTTATTTGCCACAATGCCAGAACTGCATAATGGTCAAGGAAGTTACAGAAATGAAACAATAAGCAAAGACATATAAAGTATGGAAAATAGAAAATAAGCAGTAGAAACAGCATCAATGACACAACAGGATATTGTACATTAATGAAGCTAAATTTATTAATTTTCATATAAAAAAAGGTGTGTGTCCATTATTACACTAAAACACCACAAACACAAAATTTTGTTTAATTTCACTTTTCAGGTCATTTTTATCAGTATTTATTTATTATGTGTAGTTTCTGGAGTGTGAGTGGCTCCATATAGTCCTGTGCCCAATGCTTCACAAGACAATGATCTGTCCGTGGTTTTCTGCCACACTAATCTGACGTGCTGTTTAGTACAGGAAGATACTGAGTCTCTATTTCTCCCTGGAGTCCCCTCTTAGATCTCCTTGAGGAGGATGCTTTCTCCTTCTCTGTGCCAGGCCTTTTCACCAAACTCTTACTGGACAAATAAGAGCATATGTTTGGCATGCTGCACCTAAGTCATCTGCGGTGCCCAATCCTGGTCCTGAAGTTTATCTTCAACCTTGATCTAACACACCTGATCCAGGTCAGGGATGTCAGAACATTAGAGCCAAAGGTGTTGGATCTAAACTCTCCAGTGTTAGATCTTCAAGACCAGAATTGAGCACCCCAGCCCTATGTTATAAAGGAGAAAACTTATAAAGGAGAAAAGGTTGAAACATGAATGAGATCACCATGGCATCTGTTTACAGGGAAAACCACTCTCTTTAACAAAAAGATCTAATCGCATTGTCTGTAAAACACCGACTGAAATTCCAATGCTTATTACAACTGTGTATTTAGGAGGGAAGACATAGCAGCTTCCCCAGGGCAAGAACACTACAGTGCCACAATGCACAGACCAGCCAACAGTATGTGCATATGTTTAAATGTAAATATTTTTTTCTACATTTAATAACTGAGTGATTTTGACACAGCACCCATATGTTCATATAACTATAGTTTCTCTGTGCTTGTTCAACTCCTAGACATTCTCAAAAGATAAGCTACAAGTAGCACACCCTGTCCTGAACAGACATACTTGATAATAGATCATTAAACGCTTAGTTACTCTGTCCTTGTTCATGTTTGTGCCATGAAAAACTTGATAGAAACTGAAGGTAACAAGCAAAGAAACTCCCAGAGAACAACAAACTACATTTTTCTAAAATCAAGAAATTGCTATGCAAGTTCTTAAGACCATAGTACAATTTTGACAATATACAGGGCGAGTCAAAAGTCACAGGACACCGTTTAATTTAATTAAATATTTTATTATCGACTTTTATCTCTGGGGTCATCTCAAACAAATTGTTGCTGAGAAAATCTGCGACAAACATCACCTTCAGCACCGCATCTTGGAGGCTTGTGACAGCATAAAAAATAAAATAAAATAAAACGGTGTCCTGTGACTTTTGACTCACCCTTTAGTTGCAGTAACAGAATAATAATCAACAATAACATTGACATGACTTGTAGCTCTCTCACAGGGCTGAAAACTCTCCATTAGGGGCTCTTAACATTGCTGAGTAAATAAGACCATTTATAAACATCAATATGACATGCAAAATTAACTTATTAGTGCAAAACATTAACGAAATTAAGTTCTGGCATAATTCATTAACATTCATTATTATTATTTAATCCAATATTTCAATTCTGTGACATGATTTGCCCATATGACAAATATACATTCGTTGACCTGTTATAGTCCTTTAGCACTTTCTGTATTGGTCCTGACTCAAAGTAATTTTGACCCACTGACAAATCAATTTTATTTATGTAACCTTTGTTCTGCCACAGACTCTCATCATTCTAGTTTAGGTTTCTGTCTTCTGCATAATCGGAGAGACAAGAAACGAACAATTAATACTACAACACCCACTAATGTCAACAACACAGCCAGTAGAAGCCCCACCACATCTAGGGAGTGGTACGAGTACCAAGGCATTTTATAGGACTCGGTGCGTAAGTGTGCAGCTCCTTTATGCCGCATTACAAACTCTATCCAGTAGAGGGCACTTTCCAAAGGATGCATAGGCCTATCTTTGTGCAATCTAGACAGCCGTTGCATGTTGTCTCTGTATGAAGGCTGATGTAAGACTTCTTGTATTGCTGTGAGAAACACCTGGCTGTCCAGTGTAGCAACATCAACAATTTTAGCTGCCCCTCGCACCTTAAGACGTAACATGTTCTCAAATTGGTCAAACAATAATGGAACACCCACTACTGGAACACCATGATAGATGGACTCATAGACACCATTAGTCCCACCATGGGTGACAAACAGCCGAGTTTTGGGGTGACCAAGCAAGTCATTCTGTGGCAGCCATTTAACAAGCAGGGTGTTGTTGCCCAGGTTACTGGGTTGCTCCCCCAGATGCCTCCAGATTACCCTCTGAGGCAGTTGAGCAAAAGCAGCAGCGATCTCAGACGTAATGTCAATGGGAAGACCTTTCACCAGTGTGCCTAATGACATAACAATGAGTCCATGCTCTCCTGACCCATCCACAAACTCCTGCAACTCTGCTGGTATTGGCTTTGCAGGTTTGCACTGAAACCCACCAATGTAGATGATGTTGGGCATGGTCGGGCGAGGGAACTCAAAAACGAAATCTACCCTCATCAGCCAGAGGTCAACGCCCTGAAGGAGGTGGTAGAAATTGGCATCAGGCCCAAAGTACCGCGCCATCAGCGCATTGTAGGGTGGAGTTACGATGAAGTGGTCAGAGCACACATTGATAATATAGCGGAGGGCATTTTTGACCCTTTCACCAAATGTCATCTGGTTTGAGACAGCACAGCCTGACGTAGGAACATATGAAACAGGTGAAGGAGCAACAACAAAGTGCCCCTCCCCACTAGTTATCCATCGTACGTTGAACACAATTGGTAATTCTAGTTTGTGAGCCACAAGAACCCCTGCAGGAATACCAGGGTCAATCAGAGCAACATCATAGTGTGTGGCTCGGAGCTCTTCCATAAGCGCTTTGTTTTCAAACATCTCCACCACCAGCTGACTTGCCTGCTGGTGGATTTTTGCTAACGTGGTAAACATCTCCCAGAGGAACTTCATGAATGCTAGAGGAGACCCTCCTTGCCGGTTTATCTCCAGCATTTTACTTAGGAAAGACACAAAAAAGTCTGGATCCTCAATGAAGACAGCCTCAGGAAGAGTCACAGTGATGGATTTATAGTGTGGTGATGACTCTTTAATATACCAGCTGGTGGAGGTCCGCACCACAGTGACCTCATGACCTCTGGCATGGAGCCCCTCGATCATGACATGCATGTTGATCCAGTGGCTGCCATCTACGGGGAAGACAAGAACCTTTCCAGCCATAGTTGCATGCAGACAAAAGGTAAAGAAGATCATGGGACCCAAGAGAACATAACATAGATATTTCAGGCCACCCATGACTTCCCCTGAAATGAAAAAACAAAAAACACAGTATTAATCTTTTGTTGTTACATAGCAAAAGTCACTTGCATATTAATGGTATGATGGGGCTGCAGGTGACTACAAAGAAACATGTTGATATATAACACTCAGGAGTGGGGGGAGTAGCTAAGTAGCTCGCCACTTTTTTTACAATTTTTTGTAGCTAATAGCTGTAGCTGCTACAGTCTTATGAAATGTAGCTAATAACGGTAGTGCCTACAAATTTTTGTGTAGCTATAGTGATAATTTTTACTACAATTTTGCTACAGGCTTCAGGAGAACTGTGCAAAATGTGAACCATAGAACACGGTCGTTAACTGGGCTAGCGGCAACTGTGTGAGCTGCAGACAGTCCACGCTGATCATCTCTTACTAGCAGGCTTAGCTCAGTCGTTGCAACCGAAATGTTAAGAAGAGCCATTTTGTCCTTTCAACCAAAATGAAACCACATGGGGAGCCACAACATTTTATGTCCATTTTACTATCTTGGCTGTAAATATGTCTCAGTATGTGCTGATGCACTACTACAGGCTAAAATGAAAATGAACACTTACTTTCATCTGCTTTAACCTTTCACTCAGCTATAGCCGCTTTTCTCACATCTCAGTAAACTTTTCTCTCTCTGTGTTCGACTTTTTAAGAGGCTGAAGTCGCTTCTCATTCTCCAGCTTCTTTTTCGAATTGTCCAGTTCAACCTTAAATGGTGCCTGAGGCACCAGATTGTACTGCTGCACTATTTAACGTGGAACAGGAAATCTCAAATGAGAAGTAGGAGAACGAGAAGCGACTTCAGCTTCGTAAATTGTTGCAGATTCAATGTATCAGGAAACCAGGTACGTGCTTATAAATTCAAATAAGTCCATTCATCTCCAAATTATCCAAAAATCTATGTTCATCTTAAATTTCTCTCTTTGCTATTTAGTTATCTGCATTGCTTTGTGACCTGCAGTTTGCACGTCGGCATTAAAGGTTAGTGAATTAGCAGTTATACATCAACTCCAGTGTTTAAAACCATTTATTGTGAAAAAACTATGTTAGAACTGTGTGTTATAATGCTTTTACAGCAAAGGAGGATTATGTTATTTTATCTAAAATTCTAGTTCTGCAGTGGAGCCGCATTAGCTATGCTGAAGCGGAAAGATTATTCACCTGCGCAGGCCTGATTCTCACCCCAAACAGAGCCAGGGTCACTGATGAGAATTTTAAGTGTTTCCGAGGTTTAACAAAGGATTCTTTTCAACTGTATGTTTCTTTCTGGCACATGATTAAATACAGCATCTTGTTTACACTATCCGTTGGGCTTGTTCAGTGTGTCAGGTGGAGATGCACAAACATTCTGACGATCACGCTTTGAAAGTAGCTAAAAAATAGTGCACTACTTTTCAAAAAGTAGCTAAGAAGTAGCCAAATTGCAGCTAGCTATAAAATTTGGGAAAGTAGCTACAAAGTAGTTGGCTACTAATTTTTTAGTAGTTATCCCAACCCTGATAACATTTAGCTTTGAAGAACGATTAAGGGTCCAGTTTTGAGCTCTGGGATCCAGTTGCTGCCATGAATTGAACACTAAAATGTCCGTGGGAGCCTCTCTCTGTCACAATTGGCTCCTCCCAGTCCTGTCCATGTGCCTGTGTTTACCTTCTAGTCCTGTCCATGTGCTTTTGTTTTGCATTGCGGTGTTTTGCTTTTTTGTTATGTCTGCCCCTCCATCTATCTGTGTTGTCTCTCTGACCCTGGACCGTTTTGACCCTTACTCTGGATTTGTCCCTAATAAATCTCGCTTCTCTCAGCTTGTGCGTCCACCTTATCATCGCTCCACCACTTTCCACTCTCTAAATGCTTTCCATTTGGAGAACATCACTGTTTGCTCCTAACAGACTTAGTTCTGCCCTCACTAGTAAGCTGAACAGGTAGCAGAAAGCTAATCAACTATCAAACTAATGCTACAATAATAAAAGACAGATTTCAAATTCAAACCTTTGAATAAAGACATACAAATTAAAGAATGTTATCTACATGCCTGTTACAAGCTCAAAACGTTCATATTCAAACTATAGCAGACATATAAGTCCCATATAATGCAGAGCTAACCCTGCTAGTGTGTTGCTAACACAGCTAGCTAACATGGTGAAAATACAAGAAGTATTATCATCGCACTGGTTTGAAAAACAGATCTGTATGTTAGACATTGCTGTGTAATGTCACTGCTTTATGGTTCTTTGCATGTTCCTGGCAAAAATGACTTTTTTGTTTAATCTACTTTAGCATTTAGAATACATTTTTAAAAGAAACCAGGCCCTGAGACCAAGGTGTTGTCTGAAGCAGCTGACCGTCAGAGGTGGCACCGCATGCACTGCTAGAGGAAAGAGAAGCACAGCTAGCTGGCTCCTATGTAAAAGAATAATGCCAGGCTAAATACTATTATTACCAACAACAATTTGATAACATAGCATTATCTCAGACTGCCATTGATGACAGCTGGAGATGAGGGATTGCTGAAAGAAACCTGACTCAGCCATTAAATGGGATAAAATTAACATATTTGCACTGCATGTGCGGAAAACATCAAGGTTTATTCTGGGAAAATCCAAAATCAGGGGCGAGACGGTCCAGGGTTAGAGAGCCAACATGGAGAGCAGAAGGGACAGACATGACAAAATAAACACAGAATTCCAAACAATACAAACACGTCAAACTTCAAACAGTACAAACAAAACATCCAACAGATCAAAGACCAGCCAAAACCATGGGCAAACACGGGGCTTAAGTAGCACAAGGGATACAAGGGATCAAATCAAATCAAATTTATTTGTATAGTGCTTTTTACAACTGATGTTGTCACAAAGCAGCTTCACAGAATTCCAGAAAAGACAAAGTTTTAACAAGAATGTAAAAATCACAAGACACAGGTGAATAACAGGTGAAACAAATCAGGGGCGGAGTCAGAAAACAAGGGGGTCGGGCAGGGAAGGACTCAAAACAAAGAAAACTAGACCAAAACAGAAAGCACATTGAAGAGTGGGAGGAGCCCATCGTGACATTTATGTTAAAGTTGTCTTTATATAATATACTTACTCAGAAAAGATCGTGCTTCTCAGTCCAGTTAAAAAATTTTAAATCCCTGAATTGATAACCTGTATTTTCCGTCTTCTGAAAAGTAACAATTACCCAAATTGTGATTTTAGCATTTGAATACTGGCACTTCGATTAGTTAAAACAATCAGTTAAACCTGTGTACCTGTGCACATACCTAACAGGAATATAAAAGGTTAACACACAAACTTGCACACAGCCAGTCATTATACTGAACCTTGCCCAGAAACTGTTAACAATGAAGCAGCCAGCAAGAAGGGGGAGGGGTAGATGTTCTTGGCGAGGGTGCATGTGTAAGCATTCATCTGCTCAGGGCCCCTTCTCACGCTATATGCTTTCCCATACAGAAAGAAATGTGTAAAGTGCATTTACCAAATACATTTGAAAGTGTATACATACATACATGCATACACACATACATACATTTGAACAGTTTAACATATTTGAAATGTACCTCATATATTTATATATAAATATGTATGCCCATGTATTTCTTTTCCATATGAGATCTACTCAGAAGTACAGGGATTTTACTATGCTGCACTACACTCGCAAAATATCAAAGTCTGCACATGATGTCCACTCTAGTAAAGTATTACTAATTAGTTCAGAACTGACCTTTATACAAACACAGCCCTTTGTGGGGTCCAGACTAATAAAACATGCTTCATTCCTTTCCACACATAATTCATTGCTCCTTAACTCGGGACAAAACAGCCTGTATCGTGGATGTAAAACACCAGTCACATAAGCACTAGCAGTGGAGCAGGACTTGAACACATTCTTTAAATGCCTCTAGGAAAAGAAAACACCACATTCCTTCCTCTCCACAGAAACTAATACAACAGACAGTTCCACATATACAGAAATGGTTTGTGTTTAATATGTCAAAATTGAAAAGACTGTGTAGCTTACCTACTGTCTCAGTCTGTCTGTTCTACTCTTTGAACGCCCTCTGCCCTTCTGTATCTTTTTTTGTAGAACTTTGAGAAGGCAACTCAAACTCCAAACCCCACAATTGCTGTTTCATAACAGTGGAGAGGTTTGACACAGGGGAATATTATTTGTGTGTGTGTGGGTATGTGTTAGAGAGAGAGAGAGAGAGAGAGAGAGAGAGAGAGAAAGGGAGAGTCCCCCTACTCCCTCAACACTTCTTCTCATTTTGCAAGAGGAAAAACTTTTTTTATTATTTTGCTGACTAGAAGAGGGAAAATATATGCCTTCACACAAAAGACACCGAAACTTCGCAGCTGTTTCTGAGTTAATCAAACCAAGAGGAACAAACATTTTACCTACTTAAAGGGTTCTTAAAAGGTTCTTGATGCATTTGGTGCATTTCCATTCAAACATGTTCATTAGCTCCATGGTGTAGTGCTAACACTATCAAATATTTTCTTTCTTAAATATTATATTGTTGCTGTTGGAACATACACTAAATGGCCAAGAGTATGTGGACACCTGACCATAACACTTACATGAGCTTGTTAAATGTCCCTTTCCAAAACCATCAGAATTAAAATGGAGTTGCATTTGTGGGGTCAGGCCCAAACCCATAAGAAACAGCCCCTGACCTTTATCCCTCCTCTACCAAACTTTTACTGTTGGCTCTATGGAATCTAGTAAGTAGTGTTCTCCTGCCATCTGCCAAACCCAGGTTTGTCAATCAGACTGCCAGATAGTGAAGAGCGATATATCACTCCAGAGAACACATTTCCACTGCTCCAGAGTGTAGTGGCAGTGTGCTTTATGCTACTCTAGCAAGTACTTGGCATTGCACAGCTGCTCGACCATTGAAACCCATTTAATGAAGCTCCCAATGCACAGTTCTTGTGCTTGTTGTTTCTTTCAGAGGCACTTTGAGTGAGGCAACACATTTTTATGTGCTTCAGCCCTGGGTGGCCCCACTCTGTAAATTTGCATGGTCTACTGCTTTGTGGCTGAGCTGTTGCTGTTTCTACAGGCTTCCATTTCATAGAAGTAGCACTTACAGTTGACCAGGGCAGATCTAACAAGGCAGAAAATTAATTAACTGATTTGTGGCAAGGGTGGCATCCTATGATGGTGTCATGTTTAACATCACTGAGTTCTTCAATTGACCCCATTGTACTGTTAATCTTTGTGTGTACAGAGTTCAAGGCTATGTTTTTGATTTTACAGGTCTGTTATCAGTGGGTGAGGCTAAAACATCTGAAGTCAATAATTAGGAGGGGTGTCTACATACTTTTTAACATACAGTATATTGCAATTTCTGTTTTTTGTGTTTTGTTTTTTTTTTTACAATAATTTAAACATACCTGCTGCCCTTAACATTGTATGTAAATTTCATGATGAATGGACCACAAGGAATCGTGCAAAATTGCTTGGAAAAATTCTATTTACAATTTAAGGGTTTTTCCAAGAACATTTACAATTATGTGGAGGTTCTTGACACTTTAAAAATGTTCTTCACACTCATACATCTCATTTACAAAAACAAACATGCTTTTCCAAAGGACCATTCACTGAGAGGTCCTTTAGGGTATGTAAAGTAATTATTCTATGGGATCATGTAAAAGAACCCTTTTTGGCACTTTTTATTTTTATGATAATGAGTGGGTAATGATCAATGCATTTCAACGTTCTGTGCACACCAAACTGTAAAATGCAGATTTTAATCTGGACAAAGTTGTACTATAAATCACAGATGCCACTTATGTGTCTGGGTGTGGGGGGTTGCTAAAGCCTAACCCAGCACTCACTGGTGGAATGTAGGAAACACCTGAACAGGCCACCACAGGGTGAGATTTCTAATTATAATTTATCATTTTAATATGATCATTATCATCTACCAGAATATAAAAAAAATCTATCAGCAATTTGCAAGTGTACTTAATCACTTACTTAATCATTTTGGCACCTTATAATCATTTATACCGATAAGGTGCCAAAGCTGGCAAGATAGTGATAGTTTACTGTCATGTGCTGGTCTGGAATCGGCATAACACTAGAGGCCTGTAAGGCCTGTTTAATCCTTTTGCAAAATGGCAAACATACAGCTTTTAATCAGCATTTCATATCATGTCATGTTTTCAACTTTTCATTCAAACCTGGGAGTTAGGGCCCTGTTCAAAGTTTAGTAAGGGCAGATACAAGTCACTGTCTAGACACTGTTAACTTGTAACCTTGGGCGTTGGACATATTGGTTTCTTTGTACGCAGCAACTCTTTTTTTTTAAACCAGGTTGTCCCATCTAAGATTTCTGTTGGTTTTTGTGTCGTAAGTGAAATAAATTGGACCCACAGCTTTCAGGTTATAGATGGTGGTTTCCTGTATTTTCTAAAAAGGCTGCTGCTGTTATCGCTTGAGTTGGTTTGATTCTTCAGACAAACAGGCAACCATCAGATTAATAAAGCTCTCAGTGTTGCCGTCTCTGCAGAAAAAAAATCATAGAAATATTTTAGTTTCTGTTGGTGTCCAATAAAAAAAATGTCATGTTGGAAAGTGACATCCTGTATAAATAAAAATAATGCATGGCCACAACTTAGTAAGGCGTGGGAACGAGATAATTAAGTCGGGGCCATGCCTTAGTAAAGCGTCAGAACGAGATCCTAAAGCATTATTTTTATTTATACAGGATGTCACCAGCTGGTCTCCGTAGCATTTAACCTTGCCTAGTCTCTTTATGCTGCGATGGAAATGCTGTCTGTAAGTTACTCAAAGCTTCATGGGGCGCAGAAATAAGTTGGATATATTTTATATTTCCAGCCGTTATTTCATCTAGCCATGGAGAAAGAGATGGACAGCTCATGTTTGCTGACATATGGCTAGTTTTGCACATGACCTACCGTCAGATGTGTTCTTGGCGTGATTCCCCGTCATGTTTCGCAATGAGTTTGTGCAGATGCGGTGCAATAGGAAAGCGAAAATGGATATGAAATCTGCTTACGTTTGGTTTCCAGTCAGCGTTGTTTCTATTCCCGCCCGTTTTCAAACAAACCCGCCCATTCGTTCCGATTGGCGGAGTCTGAGTTCCTAACCAGCCCTGCACTAACACTCACCAATCGTAGCGCACATGCTGTGGTGCTACTAGCCAATCCTCGCGCGGGAGGCGGGATTTGTGGCAAAACAAATCGGGAAATACGACGTTTCCCACGAGGACACTGCACACACGTCATTAACCTTGAGCCCACGGCTTTAGCGCGGGTCACGAGTCGAGACTGTGAGGTTCTGTCGAGGCTTAACGAAGGAAGGACATGCGAGAAGGTTTAAATGCAGAGGTGGGTAACTACATTCTCTCAGTTTCGCATTTCGATGGGTTCGTACTTTTTTAACGATAAACTTCTGTAGATGTAATCAGTATTTTTTCTGTGTTTGCGTTCTTCCCTGTTGGTGTCTGCACCAGTGAGAGTATCTCACTTTCGAGATGAACCGTTTTATTGTAGACCAAAGTGTGTCATACATGTACGCTTAATTTCCTGTGCTGCTAGATGCTGCATGTACTAAGAAGCTTTACTGCTGTAGCTAACCTACTGTATAATTCATCTTAAGCGCTTTTTAGGTGTGATGCATTTTACTCAAGTTTTTGTAGCTACTTTACCTTCTACATTCTTTTTCTCTAGGCATTGTTGAACTAAAGTGGTTTTAAGCACCTTCATCCTCTTCAGGATATATGATACATGCGATATAACTCCCTCTCAAGCATGTTGGGTGCCATTCCCAGAATACACTCCATTACCTTGGGGGGTCTGCTGCTCCTGAGCTCACTGCTGAGCCCCTGTGGTGGGGATGTTGGGGATTTCTCACCCTGCTTGAACTACTTCTACCAGGCCTGGCCACCCAAAGGTATTCAGGGCACTCCAATCTGCCAGCGTTACGAGAACCAGTATCATTTTGCCACACTGTACAGCCGTGAACGGCGCACGCCATGGTTTTCAGCATACATCTACACCCAACCGCAGGGCAAGAGGCCTAAAGAGGTCTGGAAGTATGAGCCTCAGGTAAGCTTATCCCCCTTTTTTTCCTGTGCTGCCCTGAAAGGTACATCATGTGAATGGTTAACATAAAAATACTGAAGCACCTATTCTTCAGGACAGTTTCATCTCAGGAGCTCTGTGTAATATTTTTGTGTAATAATTTGCAAAGTATTGGTCCTGCTTGAGGTCTGTGAATTTTAAGGGTTAGCTAAGCCAGTCTGCACGCCAACTGAGTGTTGTCATTCTGTGAGTTAAAATGAAATCATATTGTGCAGTTATTTGCTCACAGGACACGGCACTTAGTTAATATTTTTTGTCTGAGGTTTTTGTGCAACACTTTCTGCAATAAATGTTGTGACTGTATTGTAAAGCACTGATAGTTGAGTAACGCAGAAACAGACATAACTCCCTGAGATGTGGTAAGAAAGAAACCTTGAGAGGAACCAAGACTGAAAAGGGGAAGCCCATCCTCTCCATAATGGATAGTAACTCCTTTGCCTCTTATGTTTGTCAGTGGGTCGCTTGGGGGCCAAACTCTGCATGTGAATCTAGAAGTGGAGGTACACTGACCTCTGTGTGAACCATCCTGATATCACTTATTCATTGTATTCTTATACTGTAAGCCTTTGAGTGCTTGTAGGGGGTGCCTTTTTTCAACATTAGGACTGCAAAATATGGAATTATCAATAAAACAGTGTTTCTCCATACTGTAATCTGGACATGCCTCGCAATATTACAGGGGAATTCCACCCCTGCATAATCCAGTCATTGAGATGTAAACATTAAAACATCCATCTTATTTGATATGATATGAAAAAAAATTCTTGTCACAGCAAGTGCCTTGAATAGATTTTAAAACATATATTTTAGGCTTAAACCTTCTTTCTAAACTATCATAGAGCAATGTCTCATCCATTAATTTTTTGTAATAACTTTATGGGAGGCACATTAAACCAGTTGAGATGTAAACAAAGTAGACAATTACTTTGTTTACATCTCAACAATTTTACTTAGGCTAAAATGTTTGATTGATTTGAGAGTCAAAGACTGATTGCTACAGTTATTGTGACCAGATTTTTATATGTCTGTTAGATCACATGAATGCACTGATTCATAGAAGCAATCAAAGAACACTCATCAGGAAAATCTGTTCTGAGTGGTCACAGCTCACAGCATTGACCAGAAACCAATACTGCAATAACGACTTATGAGCAGTATGATATTCTGCTCTGTTTTGCACTGAGAGATGACCAAAACTCTGTCAGTTGCAGTGATTCCCAACTCTGGCATGAAAAGTGCAAGAAGTAGAATGTTTGTTTAATAATGTGATCATTTGCTCAATCATCCTAGTCTGTTCTGGACCACCATTATGTCAGCACTATTGAATAGAATCCCAGAAGCAAAATTTGGCAAAATGGCATTTTAACAAAAAAATATTGCAATTTATGTGCATTTGTGACGGGTCTCAGACATCTTGGCACCTTTGTGAATTAAAGTTTAAACATCTAGTCCTAAACCAGCGACCAGACTCCAGATGAGTCTGTTAATCAGCTTTTGAGTTCAATCTTGTGTGTTAGGTGAGACAAAGCACAAAGGCCTCAAGAACTTCACTCCTTCCTTTCTTCTCAGACCACATTAACCTACCTGTAACTTTAGGTCGTCCTTAGCTGCTTTACGTTTCCTCTGTCCATCCTCCATGGTCTCAGAAACTTGGCTTTCTCCAGAGAAACACACCAGAGTTGGTCTCTGGAACATCTCTTCCATCACGTTAGGTAGTCTGAGTCACTCTTCATATTGCAGCCATAAACTCATTAACAGTGAAAAAGGTGATATGGGCAGAAACCAGTCCCAAGTACCTTCAACAACTATGCAAATGCAAACATGTCTAAATGTACTCTTTTTCTAGGTATTTTGATGTATTTGTTAAAAATCTGTTGTTTATCATACCAAGATCAAAAGATCAGTGTGTCTTCTTTTGAGACTTTTTATTATTTTTTAAAGTGTTCTGCTTATCTCCAGATGACCACCATGTAATCTTTAGAGAGCCTCATAGTAAATCAATGAAATCTATTTCAGACAAAATGTTGTAGACGATGGTCTTGATTGCAAACAAAGGAATGGTTTGAAAGAAGAAAATAATCTGAATATCTGAAAGTAAAAGAATCTTCACCACTCATGAAACGTGGCTCTCGTTTCATGTTAGTGTAACATTGTTTAGTTCAGATTGGCTCACAAAAATTAAATACTGTATCTGTGGATTGTCTAAATAATCACTGTAAGTTAGTGCTATGCTGTGGAGGAGAGGAAGCATTCTATCAGAATTTTCTGCTGGCAACAGAACCCTCCTTTCCTCAAAATGAAAAACTCAGTATATCTCTGAGAAATGGGCCCGCATGAAGACCCACCTGAATGTCTTTGACAAAGGCCAAAGTTTTAAGTCCAGACAGCTGGCTCGGAGCTGGCTAGTCTCTGAAACGACAAGGTTTGTGAGGGGCTTCGGTCAGCAGTGGTGATATGAGGAACATGATGAAGAGTTCAAGGTGCATCCAAATTTCCCAGAGCTTACAGGACTTAAGGCATTTGCTGCTAATGGCTTGGAGCCAGGTACCATATTCATTTTGCTAAATTTCCTTCAGGATCAATAAAGTATCTATCTATCTATCAAAGGTCTTTTTGAGTCCATTCCTCAGAAGGTTGGAGGAAATATTGCTTTGGTGGGATATAGAGGACCAACAGCATATTATGCACTTGGTCATAATATTCTGGTTTATCAGTATTTGAACACAATGTAGTATTATGAGCGTAATTATAATGTAATTGCCAGGACTGGCATTAAAAAGTTTTAGTCTATTTCCTGTACTCGGTTTATAAATACATTCAAATACAATCATCCATACCAATATCATTTGCACCCAGTAGTGAGAAGTCCAATAATACTAATTATATGGTAGTCATTGGTTTCGATGAGATTAAATGTGCTCAGACCGAATGCTCAAAAAGGAAGCGAAGCTAAGAAAAGAAGCAGAACTCAGCTGTGGTTTACCACATGGAACAATTGCACCGTGTTAACATGCATCTTTGAGCCATTTGTTCTCCTCCGTCTCTCTCTGTACTAAGCTTATTCTGTTCGTTGAGTTGGCTTATGAGTCAGCTGGTGCTTACATGGAGGGTTTCTTTCTTTTCTCTCATGTTTAGGCTTTTGAACATGAATGTTGATCTGATATCAGATTAATAGTGGCGGGTTAAAATAATAATAACCATTAGGCCTGACTGATAGGGTGATGTAAGCTCTGTCATTTTGTATATAAATCAGCTTTCATCTGAAAATCAGTGACACTCTAAAGACACAATGTGCCATAGGGTACAACCAACCATCTTGATGGAGTTGACAAATTTTGCATATCAGGTTACAAGAAAAAGAAATAGAAATTCAGAAATGCATTACCGTTCAGAAGTTTGGAAGCACACAGTCATTTTTGTTAGTTTATTCAATAATAAATTATACATTGATATTCATATTAAACTAGACAACAGAATGTCTTTTTGATGCTGTAGTCAAGGGTAGTTGGCAAAAATGTATTAACCCAATACTTAAAGAGGTTTTCCCCAAACAGAATATGAAATGATGAGATATGATATGAGAAAAGTAAATAAGTTGTAAAAAGAAAAGTATTGCCACATTAAATAAATACTGTGAACCATTGTAAAAACTATGAATCCAGTGATTTCTGTTCAACACTACAAACACTTTGCTGCAGTAAATTCAATTACATAGAGGGGTTTTTGCGCATTCTTACAGTCCTGTTAAAACTTTGTCTTTTCTGAAATTCTGTAAAGCTGCTTTGTGACAACATCCGTTGTAAAAAGCGCTATACAAATAAATTTGATTTGATTTGATTTGATAAGACTAATGATGGTCTCTTTTTAATCAAACATGAGTTCCGTACTAACAATGTCCACAATATACTCAGAGGAGTATATTGTAACATATTTTAATACAGTTTATTACAATAATAATTGTTGCCCAGCTGTGCTTCCTATACATTATACATATGACACAATACAAAGATCATATTAGTAAAATTTTATTTAATTGATTGCAAGTTAAAGGTAAATTGACTGTATACAAAGCACCTTATGGGCACTATTCAAATAAAGTATTACCATTTTGTAAGGAAATCTGCAGGGATATTTTTCCATACCTCCAAAGTTTAGCCTTCCCATACATTCACATAAGGAGGTTTTGCTAATTGCTAATATCATGTCTTCTGTCTCCCTTGCTGAAAAACAGTGCAGACCCACATGGAATAAACTGGTATATGCTTGTTTATGCTGGTCTGGTGCTGGTTTAGCTGGTCGCCCAGCATGATCATGATCAAAATATGAACTGTGGTTATAAGATTATGAGTTATAAGTTCCCCATTTTTTGCCTGCTGCTATTGGGAATTTTGGTAGGAGCAAAAAGCTAACCTTAAATCCCATTAATTGGTCTGCATTATAGTTTGTTTGCGTAAAGTTGAAAAAAAAATTCAGCTTGACTCGTCACCCTGCCTCCGTGTCACTTGATGCTATATTGCCACTACAGATCGCCCACTCTCATGTAAATGACCGGTTGCCTGACGCTTTGTTGCCTGCTAGATGGTGGTTGCATTTTTTTTGCTTCTTATGATCCACAAAATACCAGTGACAAAATCATTTGTTCTCCACATTTCAGATATTCTATATTCCATTCTATATTCCAGTTTCAGTTTTCTATTGCAGATTTTCTCCTTTTTTGTTTTTTCATTTTTCATTTCATTTTTCATTGTTTTTTTTTTTGTTTTTGTTTTTTTTCATTTCATTTTTCTCCCGCGACCCTGACGGAGAAGCGGCTTAGAAAATGGATGGATGGATGGATTTCATTTTTCTCAGTATTGGGTTCTTGATGCACATCCTTTCACAGTCAGTGTTGAGTTATCCTCTCACAGTGGTAGGATGGAAATGTATTTTTTTTTTCAGATCTGAAGCAAGAGTGGAGCTTGATTTTCTCCTCTTTCTCAACGACGAAAGACTGAAGTACTGTTTATCTGATGGTGACAGTTTTGGTGGCCTACCAGGCCTTGCACAGTTGTTAGGAGTCCCATATTTGTCTGTTTTCTTTTAATCAACTCCTGTTTTTTCACTGATTCTTTTTTATTTTCTCTTTCATAAGCAAGTGGGTTATCTTATATTAGAAATAGCTCCTGAAAAATTTACACCAGTTTTGACAGGTAATTGACTAAAACGTGCTCTCTGATGATCAACAGTACTGTATGTACATGCAAAGCAGGCTTTTTATCATTTAAAAATTGTGATTTCAAAGTTTTGAACATTGGAAGGAACTTTATAAATACTTATACTAAGTAAGCAACCCCTGTGTCTCTCTCCTCCAGCTGGCCAAATCCCAGGCTGATGGTAACATGGTGCCATTCCCCATACCGCCGGAGAAAGTGGACCAAAACGTAGTGGAGAGCCAGGCTGTTCAGGAAGACTACATCAACTCCACATACACCCGTGGTCATCTGAACCCCAGCCAGCACCACACTGACCCTGATGACCGCCACGCCACCTTCACCCTCACCAACGTGGTCCCGCAGCGGGCCGGCTCCAATGACGGCCCCTGGGCTTCTCTGGAAAATCGAGTCAGCAAGAACCTTCAGGCGTACTGCCTGGGGGAGGCATACGTAGTGACCGGGGTCATCCCATATGAGAAAGACAGATGGCTGAAGGACCAGGGCAGAGTGGCTATCCCTGAGTACCTGTGGTCAGCATACTGCTGCCGCAACTACAGCCACAACCTTCCAAAGAGCCTTACCGACACATTTCCATCGTATGCAGCCATTGGGAGGAATGATCCCAACAGCACAGAGGAGATTGTGCCAGTGAACCCACACCGGAAGAAGGCCGTCCTGGGCTATGATGTCCGGCCCATGCCTCTCCCCACTCTGGAGACCTACCTGATGCAGCGCTACGGAACACCCTTCAGTGTCTTCTACAAGCAGTGCTCAGGGTCATGACCTTCAGTCATGAATAATCTATATCCCAATGATGTCCAGTTTTATCCACAAAAGGCTAGTGGGGCTGCAGCTTCTCATTCCAAGCTTTTTTAAAACTGTTGTCATATTTATTTTCAAATTGTCAAGAACTTGACATAACAGAGCCAAATATGAATTTTTTTATTTTATTTTATTTTTTTGTCTCACAAACTACCATCTGAGCAAGAATATACCTCACTTTGTCTTTTATGATTACTCTCAGGGCTTGATATTTAAAAAGATAAAGGGATTTTTTACTCTTTTCTTTTTACTTTTAATCTTTTGTATTTGTTTTTATCTTGTGCATTTTAATTTGAATTATTAGAGTGCTTGAAAAAGCACTCTATTGTTATCTCTCATACTTCTTCTTATTCTTCTTCCACACTTTTCTGTGATTTAATACAGCCCGAACCGCTTAACATACAGACTCTGTTCAAACTGTGTTTCGAAGGTCTCGGCGCTGTGACTTGTGCTATGTATTTTTGGAGTCAATCGGATTGGTAGTTTTTAATAAAATTAAGTTTAAAATTTAAAAACCTCCCATGAAGAATGAATGGCAGAATGGTCAGAACTTCAAATTCTAACTGACATCGATGATGTCACAGCAGGCCACTCAGTCTCACAGACACAGCTGTCATGCAGGGAATCTGCTTTAAAATCCTTAAACTTTTACCTAGAAACTCCATTTCAGTTTTAAATGGTAAAGAAAGGTGTCATTTCTGAAACCTCAAAATATCTCATCATTTCATCAATTAGCTTTAGAGTTATGACCATTTGTTTGGCACTAGGCACAGAAAACTGCCCCATTCACTCCCATATAAATTTCTCAAAATCAGAATGTGCTTATTTCAAGATTTTCTCTATGTTTAACTTGTCATAACTCAGATATTTTCTTCTCAATACAAACAGCCTTACACCAAAATAATCCTCAAGGGGTCTTATCTCACACCATCTATCCTATGACTGTTTGTTCAGAGGGCGTAAATCGGACTCAAACAAGGCTTCTCCACTAAGAGCTGCCTAATAACAGAGTGGCAGTTCATTTGAATGACTCCCCCCCACCCCAAACACATACATCTCTCCCTCACACACAGACACACACACACACACACAGACCTAAGGAGGTGTTGTTCACCTACACAGAAACACACACACACTTGCAGCTCTTTTCAAGCACTCTTGCAGTTCCTTCAGGAAATGCACATCTAGTTATTAATATATTCCCTTTTCCGCCCTGCGATGGACTGGTGACCTGTCCAGGGTGTATCCTGCCTTATAACCAATGACAGCAGGAATAATCTCCAGCACCCCCCGTGGCTTAGAAGGTGTGTGTGTGTGTGTTCCCTTTTCTGCTGTTGCTTTTATAGCATTTTGAACTGCATTTTTAATGTATGAAAGATGCTTTAGAAATGTATTTTTAATGTATAAAAGGTGCTTTAGAAAAGTAGTAGTAGTAGTAGTAGTAGTAGTAGTAGTAGTAGTAGTAGAGTTCACCTATTTTACATATGGGAAGCCACTTCCTTGTCACCAGGAGAACATTTCTCACCAAAAAAAATTCTGTTCATGCATCGAAACAGATCACCTTACTCCAGACAGACACATACTCAGAGATTGTAAGCAAACTATGAATGGGTACCATGAATGCTGCCCCATACAGAGAATTCCTGGAGAATATCTGGACAATAACAGCAACCTGGGTGCGCAGAGAAGTCCAAGTAAACTTGTTCCAGCCAGAATGCAGAGATACATATATGCATCAAAGACAGAATCATTGCTTCATACCAGAACACTCAATAAATGGCAGTTTCTTTCAGTTTACATCTTGTTGGGTGACCCTTCACTGCTTGCAGATCATGTTCATTGTCCCTGAATTGAAATGTTGACTGCATACCCTCATATTTGATTCTGTTTTGTTTAATTTGGATGTCTTAGTTTTGAATTGTCTGGAACCGCTTCAATTGCAGATTGTAGTCTTCTAAGATGGACCTCAGTGGGAATAAATGTCTGAATTTCTCAGATTGTGGTGGTGCAGTTTGAATTATCTTTGCATTATTCATCTTCAGAGAGACTAAATATCTGTTGGAATCTGTTAGGCAGGAAAGTGGTGAATAGTGGCAAATCCATTTCTTCAGGAAAAATGGTAACAGCCTTTACAAATTCCTGAAGTATTTGGTAAGTTTGTTAAAATGTTTAGAGAAAAAGAGACTCCTACTTTCTCAGGCCTTTATAACTGTTTTCGCTCTCTCTCTCTCTCTCTCTCTCTCTCTCTCTCTCTCTCTCTCTCTCTCTCTCTCTCTCTCTCTGTGTCTGTGTGCGTGTGTGTGTGTGTAAAGAGAAAATAAATACCAAACAGTATAAAATATTTTAACACCTCTTTTAGTACACTTTTGAACTTGCTTAGCAACACCACAACACCAGTGAATGTGAACCATCAAGGATCTGGTTGGATCAGCAACCAACCAGCACTCCGTAGCAGTAATCACAACCAACCAGCACTCCGTAGCAGTAATCACAACCAACCAGCATTCAGTAGCAGTAATCACAACCAACCAGCACTCCGTAGCAGTAATCACAACCAACCAGCACTCCGTAGCAGTAATCACAACCAACCAGCATTCAGTAGCAGTAATCACAACCAACCAGCACTCCGTAGCAGTAATCACAACCAACCAGCATTCAGTAGCAGTAATCACAACCAACCAGCACTCCGTAGCAGTAATCACAACCAACCAGCATTCAGTAGCAGTAATCACAACCAACCAGCACTCCGTAGCAGTAATCACAACCAACCAGCACTCGGTAGCAGTAATCACAACGAACCAGCACTCGGTAGCAGTAATCACAACCAACCAGCACTCAGTAGCAGTAATCACAACCAACCAGCATTCAGTAGCAGTAATCACAACCAACCAGCACTCCGTAGCAGTAATCACAACCAACCAGCACTCCGTAGCAGTAATCACAACGAACCAGCACTCGGTAGCAGTAATCACAACGAACCAGCACTCGGTAGCAGTAATCACAACCAACCAGCACTCAGTAGCAGTAATCACAACCAACCAGCATTCAGTAGCAGTAATCACAACCAACCAGCACTCCGTAGCAGTAATCACAACCAACCAGCACTCCGTAGCAGTAATCACAACCAACCAGCATTCAGTAGCAGTAATCACAACCAACCAGCACTCCGTAGCAGTAATCACAACCAACCAGCACTCGGTAGCAGTAATCACAACGAACCAGCACTCGGTAGCAGTAATCACAACCAACCAGCACTCAGTAGCAGTAATCACAACCAACCAGCATTCAGTAGCAGTAATCACAACCAACCAGCACTCCGTAGCAGTAATCACAACCAACCAGCACTCCGTAGCAGTAATCACAACCAACCAGCATTCAGTAGCAGTAATCACAACCAACCAGCACTCCGTAGCAGTAATCACAACCAACCAGCATTCAGTAGCAGTAATCACAACCAACCAGCACTCCGTAGCAGTAATCACAACCAACCAGCACTCAGTAGCAGTAATCACAACCAACCAGCACTCGGTAGCAGTAATCACAACCAACCAGCACTCAGTAGCAGTAATCACAACCAACCAGCACTCAGTAGCAGTACTCACAACCAACCAGCACTCCGTAGCAGTAATCACAACCAACCAGCACTCGGTAGCAGTAATCACAACCAACCAGCACTCGGTAGCAGTAATCACAACGAACCAGCACTCGGTAGCAGTAATCACAACCAACCAGCACTCAGTAGCAGTACTCACAACCAACCAGCACTCAGTAGCAGTACTCACAACCAACCAGCACTCCGTAGCAGTAATCACAACCAACCAGCACTCCGTAGCAGTAATCACAACGAACCAGCACTCGGTAGCAGTAATCACAACCAACCAGCACTCAGTAGCAGTAATCACAACCAACCAGCACTCAGTAGCAGTACTCACAACCAGTCAGTATTCAGATTAGCCATACAGTTGTACTTAGTATGAAACCCACTCCACAACACAATAACACAATGAATACAAACACATATCTTTAACGAACAACAAATTAACAACGATATTAACAATAGTTTTTTTTATTATTCATTATTTGCCTCAGCCTGGCTCTTTGCAGGCCAGAATTATCAAGTTTTAAGGCTCTGGGCTCACATGTTTGGTAGTCCTCTACCTAGCTGCCTTTTTTTTGGGATGGTCAGTGTATTTTTAATGATATCACAGCAGGTAACAGGCTTTTTCAGCACCATTATGTCAGCATACTGACTGCAGTGTTAGGCACATCACTGTCACTATAGGCACATTTTTAGAACAAAATAATACCATTATGCACACATTAATGAGAACACCAGTTAACATAAACCAAACAATGTCTGCAACATTTCCCATAAAGCATGCATTCCCCCTTTACAAGCAACACAAATACCTCAATGAAGACGACAATACAAGAAAGACGGTGAAAGCAGCAAACCTGAAAAACGAAACTGTAAAGCGTACTGCCATCTATTACTTCTGTCAGTACAGCAGTTTACATTTTTTAACAGTGGCCCTAATGTAGTCGTAAGGTATAGATCCAACTGAAATGTTTGAACCAGATGAATCACTGCAATTGTGTGGTTCCACCACTGGACGGCAGCACATGTTTAAAAAACGAGAGGAAGACTGCAGCACAGCAGCGAGACCACAGTGTGAGGTTAATAAACTGTATATATAGTATGCAAAAAAAGACTAAGCAGATTTTTGGTAGATTTTGTAGAACAAATCACATACTTATCATGATTTTGAAAATCATGTGTGCAATTTTGTAACATTGTTTCAACATTCAATTTTAATTTGCTATAATTCACACGTTGTTTAGAATTACTGTATTAACTGTACAGAAATGTTCTCTAACACATCAACATACTTTCCTATACCTCAGTATTCCATTTCTCATATATTCATGCAATTTATAAGTCTACAAAACAGTTAATTAGTAAATCACTTGCACCCTGGAACAAAATGAATCTTGGACTTATTTGGTGCATTTTTGAGAAGACTTCAGGGCAACACAATACACAGGCTATTGCTTTTGCTTTGCACCAGAAATAAATCATAGATTACAGTAGTAGTAAATGTGCCACAATAACACCAGCCTTTTTACCTTAGGATGATTGCTGCTACTGCAATCATCAGAGCAACGCGATGAAGAAAATCATGAAGAAAATCCAATCCCAATGCAATTTCACACAGCGTTTCATGCAAAATGAGCCTGAAATGAGTTGTCCTCTTATTTCATGAAGACTGGGGCTCAGTAAAGATATCAGTTTTCAATAACAGGCAACTAAATAATGCAAAGTAATGCAAAACGTATTGAATGTATCTCTACATTAACTTAGATGTATTTTAGACAAAATAAATCCTAAAGCCTAATATTTAAAGTCAACCTGAAATTCATCTTGTTAATTCACTTACCTGGTCATATTCAGCACAATTTGTCTTATAATATTATTTAAAAGACAAGATTCTTGTTTAGTGGTAATCTTCCATCAAAATGACCTTTGGCCACCTCAGAAACATCGCGATACACACCCCTGTCATCCTCACCTATCAGAGAAAAAAAACACTAAATGAATATAGAAACGAGGTTATGGCTGATCGGTGTATTTGACGATTTCCGATCCATGTTGACTTGTATGTACTTACACCACATAAGGGGTTACTAGTCTTATCACAAATGACTGGTGTGACTGAAGGTTTTCCTTAGAGTCAAGCAGAAGCACCTGATATTCCACTTCCAAGGTGTGCTCCTGCTGGGCTGGAAGGAAGACCTGCAGCTATACCATCCCAATGGAAATAAGACTAGTAAGCCATGCATTAAATGTGTAATTCACATGCTTTGATAAGGACAATACCTGCTATACAGCTCGGCTGTGCAAGAGGCTTCCATGAAGTTTCCAACACGTTAGAGGTGGCGCTGTCTTTTGTAGTTATATGTCTTTTGCTAGCTTTGATCTTGGTCTTCTGTACCTGTATTTCTCAACTGTAGACACAGTTTTAACTTAACAATTTTTAATGACTTAATAACCAACTTAATATTTTATTATTTTTAATATTTTAATTACTTACCTCAGTGGTTACCAGCCCTGGTCCTGGAGATTAACCTTCCGCTGGACATTAGATCCAACCGCTGTCCGACGCCACTGCTCCAGCTAATGATCTTCTTTAGTAGTCCTTGATTGGTAGAATCAGATAACGGCAAAGAAAACAAACAAACAGATCCTCCACCATATCAGGCCTCGGCTCTCACTCAAAGCCCAGATGCCTAATATGAAAGTATCTTATCGTGGACATGTTGTCAGAAGAACAAATTCATTAGTGAAGACCATTATGCTGGGAACATTTAAAAGAAGAAAACGACTAGCTACAAGACGGATGGATACAATCAGAGGAATCTGATTGTATGAGGAATGGGGCAGTCATGGGCTGGAGGTTAGGGAACCAGCTTTGCGACTGGAAGGTCGCTGGTTCGATTCTCTGAGCTGACAGTCTGAGACCGAGGTCCCTCGAGCAAGGCACCTAACTCCCAGCTGCACCCCCAGCACGGCAGATAGGACTGCCCACTGCACTGGGCAAGTGTGCTTGCTGCTCGCTAGTGTGTGCATGGATGGGTTAGATTGCGGAGATGAAATTTCCCAATTGTAGGACTAATCATGAATCATGAAAATCCTGAAGCTCCAAAGAGAAGAAAGGATAGTCTGGAGAAACACTGACCATATGGTTGATCTTATGATCTTATCTCTTGATATGACACTGATCTTTAGGATGAGTCTGTCTTACACCAAATCCAACTCATTGCTTAATAATCAGTTGATGAGTTTGATCATGTGTGTTGAGGACAGTGGGTCCCACAGCGCCATGGTATTTATTCTAGTGGTGTTAAAGTTAACACATTATTAGCGCAGTAAATGAACGACACCACAGTTTTTTTATACAGTTAACATATTTTCCTCAAACTTCTCTTCCAGCCATCAGCAGTTCCACAAAACCAAAGTCCTGTTCGCCAGCTTCTTATTCAAATTTGTCGTTCCACCTTAAATGTTGCAGCAGTTTCATTCTGGCACCTATTCAATTAAAGTGGAACTGCAAATTAGAATAAGAAGCCATCAGCCTCTTCATACTTCCAGCCTAAACAGTTTAAAGCCCAGCTGCTTGTGTCGTGTAATGTGACTCCACTGCTGTAGCTCATTCAAACACAGCTTTTAGATGGTGAGTTCTATTGAAAAATATCAGCAAAGTGGAAATATACAGCTTCCCTCAAAATAAGAAGTAATGCAGCACTATGAGAGAGAAAGGTTACAATGGCAGAGGCGCTGGAATTTGCAACCACTGTTTCTGTTACGGGAGGAATAAGACACATTAATCACAATAAACTATTTTAAACACAAATCATGATAGCCTAATGTTTTTATATGCAATCATATTTCTAAGCATTTAAGCTACCTTGAATGTATCTTACCTAGTAAGTCTTAATTATTTTTTTAAGAAAATCTTAATTGTTTTTGTATGTAGGTTATGGATTATTTTTCCTGTAGACCATCAGTATCATGTTACATTTTACAGATTACCAGAAACTGTACCATATTTCGATTTAAAAGGTTTTCTAACATTGGTGCAAAGAGGGTCACCACAACAGGGTTCTATTACCTTTCATATAGCTTTTGGTGCTTCATAAGTGTGGTGCTTTGAATCAGTGACACTGTGCATCCTTGATACAGTAGATATTCTAAAGCAGTTTTCCAAAAACATGGATCCAGATCCAGCATAGTTGAGGATGACAGGGTCCGGAAAAAGCCTGAGAGCACAAGGAAGAAACACAGGAATCCAGACTCAAAAGCAAATACATCCTCCTCTGGAACGCATCAGATAAGGCAATAACTTTTGCTATTTTAGACCTCCATAAACACCTCCCATAAGAATGTTTTGAAATGCTGTTCAGTGTAATTAGTACTCCACTCTGACCTTGCACACCACACCCCAAGTCCTTTTCACAGAGCATGTGCTTGCACAGCATTTCATTGCACTGCTGATAGGTTTAAAGATTCCCTCTGGCAGCATGTTCTTGCAGAAGCTATTGTGGAAGGTCGTGAAGAACATGACGCGATCACCTCGCTGCAGCCAAGGCCCAGCTAGCTGAAGAGCTCCCGCTGGAGGTCAGGACCTTTCATGAGACTGGGGGCCATGTTGTCATCTTCAGTCAAGGAGCAGATGTCAGTTGTAGCGGAGCAGCCTGCAGGCAGCAGGGCATCCAAGTGCTAGCCACTGGACATCTAAAATCCGAGAGAAGGAGAGAGATGAGAAGAGGGGACAGAGAAAGATTGTGGAAGGACAGAAAAAAAGTGGAAGAAGGTGGGAAAAGAGCAGTGGAGCAAGCAGTGGGCACAGAGTGTGAGATGGACTGAGTAAAAACAGGGCGATATCATATTTAGCCCATTTTGAACATGTGCAGTCATATCCTCTTGATAAAAACTAAGTAAACAAAGTTTGTTTGGTTAGATAAAAAGCTAAATGAGCTCTGTACCTTTAGTTTACATACTGAATATAATGCATCTTTGTATTTATTTGTATAATTTGGGTGATTCAATGATTGGGATGCCATTTAGCAACTATAACTCGTACATATTAAACTTGATTTTTTTTAGCAATTTTCAGCATTGTATCGAAGAAAATATGCATTTAAACAGTCACAAAATGTGTTAATCTACTTGGGAGCAATATCTCACTTTTTTGTTTTCTTTGCTGACAAAGGCTTAAATGAGTAACAGCAATGAGTTTTTGCCATTTAGTTATAAATATACACAATGGGGTTAATTCATTTTACTTTTATTTCAATGCTTCTGGCAAGCCCAGGATGTCTTACTGAAAACACTGATGTCTTCAAACCACATGTAAACAATTAGTATCATAAACCTTTTTAAAAACATGAAGCAGCTATTTAGTAAAACTTTGAGTATATTTTGCAACATTAATTTCATATTCAGCAAAGTGTCTTCCTTGATTTGAAGGTTTAAAAGCACATATTGAAAATCACACAGCGGAGAAGTTTGAGCGCTGATGAGAGTTGACATCACAGCAAAGGGATAAAGTAAGTGAGCTTTGGCATCATTCACACAGTAGGACTTTTATCATTTCTGTCAGTTTTGCAGTTTTTCAAAGTGTCTATATGACAATATCTAAAAAATTTTGTTTTTAACATATCTCTTTATTGCAAACAAAAAAACAGACTTATTTTTAATAAACACATTTTAAAAAGCTGCGTGCCACCAAACTTTTGATCGGCAGTGTTTAAATGTGCAGTATGGAGTATCCTGTGTCCACTATGGGTTCTTTCTCTCAAACACTCTCAGTCAGGGGCAGGACCTTCCTGAGGCTGTTCTACACTGATTCCATGCTGACTCAGCATTAACTGTCTACGTAATTCAACGTGACATATAATTACTGTTCAGCATACTAAATACTGCTCTGAAATCTAATCCTTTCAAAGCAAGACACTAAAAATGATTTTTGGAAAAATTGCATCCCTAAAACTGTAATCATAAAAAAGTTTGAATTAAATATTATTATTTCAGTATGTTTAGTCAAGTCACGGCCACTAGCATCAAACTATATTTTCTAAAATCTGGCAACTTTAAAGAAGGCTTAGCTCCACCCATCTGGCACAACTATGTCATTTCATATATCACTGAAAAGCTTGTTTCCTGTACAGTGAGTCTAAATATGTCTATTTGGTGCATGTTTACTGAAATTTTACTGGGTGGTGCAGTTCATCTTTAAGTCTTTTTCTCAAAATCAATTTTTGTCTACATCCAGAACCAAAATTCTCAGCTAGAACATGCATTCTTTAAATGTTACATGTTCAAGAATCCTAATATATCACTCACTGTTGAATTTATGTTCACGTTGATTTTGTTCTATGGAAAAATGTTTGAGATTCCAGCCATTCTTTCTCATTCATGGAAATGTATGCATTTCAAAGGGAGTTTTTCTTGCTACTGTTGCCCCTGGCTTGCTCACCTGGGGGATTTTACATCCATCCATCCATCCATCCATCCTCAACCACTTATCCAGGTCCAGGTCGTGGGGGCAGCAGCTTAAGCAAAGACAGCCTCTCCCCCGCCACCTCCTCCAGCTCTTCCGGAGGGATACCGAGGCGTTCCCAAGACAATCGAGAGATATAATCCCTCCAACGTGTCCTGGGTCTTCCCCGGGGTCTCCTCCCCATCAGACATGTCTGGAATCAGACACCTCAACCGGCTTCTCTCAATGTGGAGGAGCAGCAACTCTACTCCGAGCCTCTCCCGATTCACCGATCTTCTCACCCTATCTCCTACCAAAAGACCATAGGTGAGAGTCGGAATGTAGATTGACAGGAAAATTGACAGCTTCTGGCTCAGCTCTCTCTTCACCATGACGGACCAGTATAGGGTCCGCATTGCTGCAGATGCCACACCAATCCCCCTGTCAACCTCTCGCTCCATCCTTCCTTCACTCGTGAACAAAATCCCAAGATATCTAAACTTCTCCACTTCAGGCAAGAATTCACTCCTGACCTGGACAGAGCATTCCACTCTTGCCCAACTAAGGACTATGTTCTCAGATTTAGAGGTGCTGATTTTCATCCCAGCCACTTCACACTCGGCTGCAAACTGGTCCAGAGAGAGCTGGAGGTCCGGGCCTGATGACGCCTACAGGACCACATCATCCGCAAAAAGCAGACGTGTAATCCTGAGGCCACCATACTGGACACCCTCCGCCGCTTGGCTGTTCCGAGAAATTCTGTCCATAAAAGTTATGAACAGAATTGGTGACAACGGACAGCCCTGGCGGAGTCCAACCCTGACTGGAAACCAATCCAACTTACTGCTGGCTATACGAACCAAGCTCCTGCTATGTTTCTACAGGGACTGAATGGCCCGTAACAACAAGCCCCTCACCCTGTACTCCCAGAGCACTCCCCACAGGATCCCCCGAGGGACGCGGTCGAATGCCTTCTCCAAATCCACAAAACACATGTAGACTGGTTGGGCGAACTCCCACACACCCTCCAGGACCCTGTTGAGGATAAAAAGTTGGTCCAGTGTTTCATGACCTGGGCAAAACCAGCATTGTTCTTCTTGTAGCTGAGATTCAACTATTGGTTGGACTCTCTTCTCCAGTACCCCTGCATAGACCTTACCGGGTAGGCTGAGAAGTGTGATCCCCCTGGTAGTTGGAACACACCGTCCGGTCCCCTTTCTTAAAAAGCAGGACCACCAACCCGGTCTGCCATTCCAGGGGGGCTGCCCCAGATGTCCATGCGATGTTGCAGAGGCGTGTCAGCCAAGACAGCCCTACAATATCCAGAACCCTCAGGAATTCCGGGCGGATCTCATCCACCACCGGTGCTCTGCCACCAGGGAGTTTTCCAACCACCTTGGCTACCTCAGCCGAGTGATGGACGGACCCTCGCTCAGGTCTCCAAGCTCTGCCTTCTCTTGGGAAGGATCATTGGTGGGATTGAGAAGATCCTTGAAGTATTCCTTCCACCGTCCAATGACATCCCCAGTCGAAGTAAGCAGCCCCCCAGCCCCACTGTATACAGTGTTGGTTGGAAATCACTTTCCTCTCCTGAGGCACCTGACGGTTTGCCAGATCATTTTCGGTGCCTGTTGATAGTCTTTCTCCATGGCCTCACCAAACTCCTCCCACACAGAGTTTTTGCCTCAGCAAAAAAAAAAAAAAAAAAGGGGGCCCGCTTGGCCCTTCGGTACCCATCTTTTGCCTCCAAAGTCCCACAAGCCAACCAGGCCCAATAGGACTCTTTCTTCAGCTTGACAGCTTCCTTTACCTGATGTGTCCACCAACAGGTTCGGGGATTGCTGCCATGACAGGCACCTATGACCTTGCAGCCACAGCTCCGATCCGCTGCATCGACAATAGAGGCACGGAACAGAGCCCTCTCGGACTCAATGTCACCGGTCTCCCTCGGTATGCGGTCGAAGCTTTGTCGAATGTGGGAGTTGAAGATCATTCTGGTAGGTTCTTCTGCCAGACGTTCCCAACAAACCGTCACACTCATTTGGGTCTGCCAGGTCTGTCCAGTATTTTCACCCGCCATCTGATCCAACTCACCACTAGGTGGTGATCGGTTGACAGCTCCGCTCCTCTCTTTACCCAGGTGTCGAAAAACACATGGTCACAAATCCGATGACACAACTACAAAGTCAATCAACGAACTGCGGCCTAAGGTGTCCTGATGCCATGTGCACTTATGCACATCTTTGTTTTCGAACATGGTGCTTGTTATGGACAGACGAGCACAGAACTCCAATAACAAAATACCACTCGGGTTCAGATTGGGGTGGCCGTTCCTCCCAATAACACCCTTCCAGGTCTCACTGTCATTGCCCACGTGAGCGTTGAAGTCACCCAGCAAGACAATGGAGTCCCCACAGGGGGCACTTTCCAGTACCCCCTCCAGGGTCTCCAAGAAGGCCGGGTACTCTGAACTGCTGTTCGGTGCATAAGCACAGACGACAGTCAGAGTCCTTTCCCCGACCCGAAGGCACAGGGAAATAACCCTCTTGTCCACCGGAGAAAACCCCAACGTACAGGTGCTGAGCCGGGGAGCTATGAGTAAGCCCACTCATGCCCAACGCCTCTCACCCTGGACAACTCCAGAACAGAATAAAGTCCAACCCCTCTTGAGAAAGTCTGTTCCAGAGCCCCTGCCATGTGTCCTACCCGGGTGTCCAAAACACATGGTCACAAATCCGATGACACAACTACAAAGTCAATCAACGAACTGCGGCCTAAGGTGTCCTGATGCCATGTGCACTTATGCACATCTTTGTTTTCGAACATGGTGCTTGTTATGGACAGACGAGCACAGAACTCCAATAACAAAATACCACTCGGGTTCAGATTGGGGTGGCCGTTCCTCCCAATAACACCCTTCCAGGTCTCACTGTCATTGCCCACGTGAGCGTTGAAGTCACCCAGCAAGACAATGGAGTCCCCACAGGGGGCACTTTCCAGTACCCCCTCCAGGGTCTCCAAGAAGGCCGGGTACTCTGAACTGCTGTTCGGTGCATAAGCACAGACGACAGTCAGAGTCCATTCCCCGACCCGAAGGCACAGGGAAATAACCCTCTTGTCCACCGGAGAAAACACCAACGTACAGGTGCTGAGCCGGGGAGCTATGAGTAAGCCCACTCATGCCCAACGCCTCTCACCCTGGACAACTCCAGAACGGAATAAAGTCCAACCCCTCTTGAGAAAGTCTGTTCCAGAGCCCCTGCCATGTGTTGAGGTGAGCCCTCTCAGCCTCATACACTAGCTCGGGCTCTTTCCCTGCCAGAGAGGTCACGTTCCATGTTCTGAGAGCCAGTTTCAGTAGCAGAGGATTGGAATGCCAAGGCCCCCGCCTTCGGCCACCACCCGATCCACATTGCACCGGACCCCCATAAGCGCCTCTCCCACGAGTGGTAGGTCCATGGGAGAGTGGTCTCATGCAGCTCTTTCGGGTACTCATGGGTAAAGGCCCAGCCACCAGGCGCACGCCGAGGAGCCCCTCCCCAGGCCTGGCACCAGGGCGAGGCCCCGGTAACCCTAATCCGGGCGAGGGAAACTGGGTCCTCGTCTTTTTCATCATATAGGGTTTTTGGATCACCCTTTGTCTTGCCCATCACCTAAGACCTGTTTGCCTTGGGAGATCCTACCAGGAGCTTTCGCCCCTGACAACATAGCTCCTAGGATCATGTAGGCACATAAACCTCTCCACCACGGTAAGGGGTGATCCAAGAAGAGGAAAAATATTTTTAAAAATCTTTAAATTTTTAAATCTTTAAATCTTTTTACGTTTTATGTTAAAACTTTGTCTTCACTGTAATTCTGAAATTCTGTGAAGCTGCTTTGTGACATCAGTTGTAAAAAGCATTATACAAATACATTTCATTTGATTTGATTTAAATATTTTTTTAAAACACATTTGCATCTAAATCAGTTTTTTATAAAATGTCCCATTTAAAATTATGGCAAAAACTGAGAAGCAATCACTGTAATATCTATTGTTTTTTAAAAAGTACACTATTCACCCATAGTGACTCACCTTAAGAGGTACTACCAACAGTTTTTCAAAATGTCTGCATAATGTCTGTTGTAAAGAGACTTACCAACTCAGATTTCTTTACAGTGGTAGTGACAGAAACCAGAGATCACCACCCCTACATAACAAATATCAGCATTATATTTATTATCCTACCTACACATGTCTTCTGAGCTCTTCTATGTAACGATGATGATAACAGTAAAATTGTGGTAAATCTGAAAAGTATGTTTGGGGATTATTTTGCCTTATAACACCCTGCATGTACTTCTCCACCATGAATGTGTTTTAAAAAGCTTAAACCAGCATCCTATTGCAAAATTATCATATAATAATGTCTAAGCATCAAACCAGCATATTCATAACCATTTAATGTATTCACATAGTGTGAGTGAGCTTATACGGGCATTAAATTCTTCAGATGTCTGCTTCCTGTCACCTACTCACATCAATGCGCTCTAAATGACTGTGTACATTTTAACCATATAATTGTGAAAAAACTGGGTGGGATTCCTCTTTAAGTTGTGAATTGGTTGATGGTCCAACCAATCAAAAGTCCAGCCTTTAAAAGTATCGGCCAAATCTGGAGCAACTGTCAACACCGATATATGTTGTGTGGTAGGTAGGCTACAGTGTAATGTGTGCGGGTTTGCAGATGTGATTGGTTGGCTGAGGGAATGAAGACTGCAGCATAATGGGAGAGACGTGTGTGAAAGTGAGGATTTGAGGGCAACACCAGAGTGTCGGTTTGGGTGCTCAGCCTTTCAAATGTAGCTTGTTGGGATCGCTTCCAAACAATTCACACAGAACAAACCGGCTCTGACACATCCTTCAGTGTGGAGGGTGGAAAAACACGGCACACACACACTGCAGTGGGTTAGGAGTTGGTTTTGATTCCATTGTACTGAGTTGACTTCCCACATGTATGTGCATTTTCTGCACAGTGCAGTGTTCTTCAGTGGAATTGTTTAAGGAATATAAGCAATATGTAAATAATGTACCATGGCTTTCCAAGGCCTGTCATACTGACTTGCCGAATATAAAACCAAGAGGAGAGAAAATCGATAAAAATATGGTCACACTGCCACTGCCACAGACACTAATCATTTGTGACAAGATATTTGAACTCACTACATTTGAATTGTTTGTAAACGCAAAAGTGTACAAAAAACTTTTTGATTAAAAATGGGACAATAATTAAAGATATCAAAATTGTGTTTGTACTCACATCTCATGTCATAACTGAGTCTCCTGAAAATATATGGAATCTCATGTAAATACTTTGTAACTGACCAAGAATTCAGTGCACAAGAGTCAGTCTCAGCTGAGCTCTGCGTATGAGTAATCATGGGCAATACGACACTATGTTATCACTGTCAAAACAACCTATGTCATGATATGTTTTTCTGAGTGTATCATGAGCATCTTCCATAACACTGAGCTACTGTATGTATCATAGATGACATAATTCACAGATTTAGAGCCTGTAAACAGCGATGTGTACAGCAACTGCACAAACTGTACAGTAATTTTTATTATTATAATACCAATTTTTTTTGTTTTTCTTTGCAAACACTACATTATTTTTTTCTTTTTTTAGTCCTTTTTAAAATGGTGCACTGCTGCTGTGTTGGGGCATATCTAGTTCACAAACCTCAGAACCACTAATTGTCATGATACCCATCATGTATTGTGACAGTGTCTTCAGATATCATGGTCTTATATTCTGGTCATATTTCCCACAGTTACATACAACTTCTTGAGTTTGGTTGCACTGTGCGAGGTGTATTTGCAGCTTGAGCGTGCAAAGGGTGTGTGAGAACAGAGTGTGTTGGTGAAGTGTGTGAGACTGTGGTGAGCGCTCTGGGTGTCAGCACTGCGCTGTGTGTGATGCTGACAGGAGCAGACAGCTGCTTATTCTGACGTTACTAGCTCCGCTCTGCTGTTCCTCCAGTTTTAGATAGCACTTACATACACATACACACACACTCACACACACACACACACATACACAGAACACATAACCACTCACTCATGACATACACAGTCACATGACTTTAAATAGACTCACTAGTAGGTTTATTTTGTCCACTGACCACTCCTTGCTCACTGTTACACAAACACACACACACACAGAAGCAAATATTTCATATAGATTATATATAAAACTATCAGCAATGTCAAAGAGAAATATGTGAAAAAACAGAAGCTACAGACAAAATGGGACTCCTAACAACCATGCAAGACTTGGTAGACCACCAAAACTGTCCACATCAGATAAACAGCACTTAAAGCTTTTATCTTTGAGAGAGAGAACAAAATTAAGATCCACTCTTGCTTTACATCTGAAAAAATCCACAGGTGTTTCTGCCTATCCTTCTACTGTGAGAAGACAACTCAGCACTGTGAGTCTGAAAGGATGTGTTGCACCTTTTCTCAGCAAAAAGAACAACCCAAAGGAACAAAGGACAATGCATGCAATCTCAAACACTTTCAGTGATGTTGAATATGTTTGGGATCACCTGGATTGTGAAAAGCAGTAAATACAACAAACAATATATTTAGTTGTATATATCTTTACTGATGGTCCATCTTGTAGATGTGAAGACAGAGACGTTAGCTCATCTGTTGCTGCAAAGTTTGCGTTAGTCATCCTCTAGTCCTTCATCAGTGGTCACAGGACACTGTCGGCTGGACATTTTTGGTTGGACTATTCTCAGTCCAGTAGTGACACTGAGGAGTTTAAAAGCTCCAGCAGCACTGCTGTGTCTGATCCACTCCTACCAGCACAACACACTCTAACACACTACCACCACATCCATGTAACTGCAGTGCTGAGAATGAACCACAACCGACATAATACCTGCTCTGTGTTGTACTGTGGGGGTCCTGACCACTGAAGAACAGGGCAAAAGGGGGTGAACAAAGTATGCAGAGAAACAGATGGACTACAGTCTGTAACTGTAGAATTACAAAGTGCTCCTTTATGGTAAGTAGAGCTGATAAAATGGACAATGAGTGTAAATATACAAACCCTTGTCACTGTGTTAAACTTTTATGGTGAACAGATGAATAAAAATGGTATAAAATTACATGGAAAAAAGTTGCTACATTGTCTAACATTACAACTAAAATGTTTTTTCTTTCTTGCTGCAAATTTTACCATTTTGGAGATAATTTGTTCTTATAGGGATGCTTCTTGTACACACACTCCTCGTTTAATTCTTTATTCAGCTCTGCTGCTGTTCATTCAATCTTTCTAGATCAGAATCAGAGTCAAATCCAAACACACGCACACTCGCACACACGCACACTCGCACACACTCACATTGACACACACACACACACACACACCCACACACACACTCACATTCACACACTCACATTCACACACACACCCACATTCTCACACACGCACACTCGCACACACTCACATTGACACACACACACCCACACACACACACACTCACATTCACACACACACCCACACACACACACACACACACACACACACTCACATTCACACACACACACATTCTCACACACGCACACTCGCACACACTCACATTCACACACACACACCCACACACACACACACATTCACACACACACATTCTCACACGCACACTCGCACACACTCACATTCACACACCCACACCCACACACACCCACACACTCACATTCACACACACATTATCACACACGCACACTCGCACACACTCACATTCACACACACACACACATGCACACACACACACTCACATTCACACACACACACACACATTCTCACACACGCACACTCGCACACACTCACATTCACCCACACACACATGCACACACACATTCACACACACACACACACTCGCACACACTCACCCACACACACACACACACACTCACATTCACACACACACACTCACATTCACACACACACACACACACACACACACACACATTCTCACACACGCACACTCGCACACACTCACATTCACACACACACACACACATTCTCACACTCGCACACACTCACATTCACACACACACACACACCCACACACTCACATTCACACACACACACACACACACACACACACACACACACACACACCCACACACTCACATTCACACACACCCACACACTCACATTCACACACACACACACACACATTCTCACACACGCACACTCGCACACACTCACATTCACACACACATGCACACACACACACTCACATTCACACACACACACACACATTCTCACACTCGCACACACTCACATTCACACACACACACCCACACACACACACACACACTCACATTCACCCACACACACACACACATGCACACACACATTCACAAACACACACACTCGCAGACACTCACATTCACACACACATGCACACACACACACTCACATTCACACACACACACACACGTTCTCACACTCGCACACACTCACATTCACCCACACACACACACACACACACACACACACATTCTCACACTCGCACACACTCACATTCACACACACACACCCACACACACACACACACACTCACATTCACACACACACACACACACACACATTCTCACACACGCACACACTCACATTCACACACACACACCCACACACACCCACACACTCACATTCACACACACACACACACACACACATTCTCACACACGCACACTCGCACACACTCACATTCACACACACACACACACACACATGCACACTCGCATACACTCACACACACACACACACACACACTTGCACACACACACACACACTCACACACACACACTCGCACACACTCAGACACTCACACACGCTCACACACGCTCACACACACACATTCGAACACACACTCACTCATACACACACACACATACACTCGCACACACTCACTCACACACACACACACACTCACATTCACACACACATTCACATTCACACACACTCACACACCCACCCACACACACACACACAAATACGCACACACAAACACCCACCCACACACACACATACACACACACATACACACAAATACACATACACAAACACCCACGCACACACACACGCATGCACACACAAGCTCCTATCATGTCCCTGACTCTGCCCTGGGTCTGATCTCTGCATTATGTTTGCTTTCAAGTAAAATCAAATTACAAGTTAGCGATGAGCCCTCATGGATTTTTTTCTTGGTACACAAACATGACCGGGATGTGCTTCTTTGGCCTCCAGGAATGACTCGGGGGAGATGTTGTTCTCCCCTTGTGGGTGAGGGACAGATGAGGGGAGTGGAGGAACTGTGGGACGGTGGAGAGTTGATGAGAGAATCTCTCTGCAGTGTGCTGTCCACATTCCGTTACGGCCCCGGTCAAGGGCAAGGCTCCTGTGAGTCAGCGGCGAGTGGACGGTGCCCGCAGTTCTACCGCCCGCTGTTCAGGCAGCCCACAGTCAGTGATGAAACGTCCTCTCCCCCTCCAACAACCCACAGCTAAACTCCTCCACCCATGAAGAAGGCGGGGGATAAAAAATTAATAAATGAAGTCGGGAGTCAAACAACTTGAGTCATAATGTGTAGTATTAGAGACGAAGGAAGGGGGGATTATGGCCATGGCCTCAGTCTAGACTGTTTCAAGCAGCGGAAGGGGCTCAATCCGAAAAGGTCGTGTCATTTAGACCGACTGCGGAAGGACGCAGATGATTCTGAATTCTGTACAAATGCAACATGACAGTGATATGCCAGTCATCTACAATTCAAACTAAAAGCTATGGTTAATACTAAGCATCTGAAACTATTACAGACATACTGATGAACAGAATGAGAGAAGGGATGACATAATAAGTCATGTTCTACAGCTTGTGGTTGGTTATGAATGGGGACAGCTGGGCTGTATGGTTTTCTTAGGCCTAGAATGAAGTATAAATAATACATTATGATGGTATTTTGCCATGAATATATACAGATCAGCCATTACATTAAAACCACCTCCATGCTTCTACACTCATTGTCCATTTTATCAGCTCCACTTACCATATAGTTGCACTTTGTAGTTCTATGATTACAGACTGTAGTCCACCTGTTTCTCTGCATACTTTGTTAGTCCCTTTTTCGCCCCTATTCTCAAATGGTCAGGACCCTCACAGGAGCACCATAGAGCAAGTATTGTTTGGGTGGTGGGTCGTTCTCAGCACTGCAGTGACATTGACGTGGTGGTATGTTAGTGTCTATCACGCTGGTAGGAGTGGATCATACACAGCAGTGCTGGTGGAGTTTTTAAACACCTCAGTGTCACTGCTGGACTAAGAACAGTCCTCCAACCAAAAATATCCAGCCAACAGCGTCCTGTGGGCAGCATCCTGTGACTACTAATGATGGACTGGAGGTTGAGCAACGCAAACTGTGTAGCTTGATGAGCTATCATCTGTGACTTCACATCTACAAGGTGGACCAACAAGGTAGGAGTGTCTAATAGAGTGGATAGCAGGTGGACACAGTGTGCAATTAGTGCAATCTCCAGTAGCACTGCTGTGTCTGATCCACTCGTACCAGCACAACATATACTAACATGTCACCACCTTCCCAACCTTCCATAAAAAGCTAACTGCCTTAGATTAACTAACCCTTATTCCCACAACAGGGAAATTTCACTTCCACAATTAGTGCAGTGAAACTTCACATATATACACACTTAGGGGGCAGTTGTGGGCAGAAGGTTAGGGATCTGGCCCTGTGACCAGAAGGTTGCCGGTTCGATCCCCAGGGCCGACAGTCCATGACTGTGTTCTTGAGCAAGACACCTAACCCCCAACTGCTCCCCGGGCACCGTGGATAGGGCTGCCCACCGCTCTGGGCAAGTCTGCTCACTGCCCCCTAGTGTGTGTGTTCACTAGTGTGTATGTGGTGTTTCACTTCATGGATGGGTTAAATGCGGAGGTGGAATTTCCCCGGTTGTGGGATCAAAAAAGTATCACTTATCACTTATACTAGTGAACACACACTAGGGGGCAGTGAGCAGACTTGCCCAGGGTGGTGGGCAGCCCTATCTGCTGTGCCCAGGGAGTAGTTGGGGGTTAGGTGCCTTGCTTAATATTGTCAGCTCAGGGGATTGAGCCAGCGACCTTCCGGTCATATGGCTGGTTCCCTATCCTCCAGCATACAACTGCTTGTAAAGATGTAAAAGACACCTTTTTGTGAAAATACACATATGTGTTGAGGCTAGAACAAATAAACTTTTTGTCAAAAAAATTGATATTGTCGTTTTTTTTATCAGTGGCAAACTGTGACAATCAGGATGAGGCATGCATTTGTTTTATAAATATCAAAAACATGAAAAAACTATGATAATACTAATTTGGGATTCTAGTAGTACATTAGCACTAATCTAATAGTGATTCACATATATTGGCCACTGTAGATTAAAGATTTGAATTTACAATAGACATTTGATGTTTTATTGAATCAAAACATGACTTTCTAATTACATAAGTGGTTAATCTGTGTTCAGTGCAGCATCTGACACCACAGAAAAAATAAATCCTTCCAGTTTAAACCTTTTGTTTCCAACCAAAGTTTAACGGTGGAAAAAAAAGAGTCTTACTGTAGCATAATTATGATTACGCTTATGATTATGTTCAATAAAAATGAACTAAAATTTGTATTTAATGCAAACCATTCCCCAAGTTTTTGAAAGTTGATTGGAAACAGTCTTGTATGACTGTAAATAATGGATGTTTGCCATGAACTGAACAGACTTGCCTATAAGGACTCTACTGCTAGTCAGCTAATGCTGATTTTCTAAGCATGGCCTGAGTATGCTAATATAGAAGCCAACATTTCAGGGCAATATTACTTCATGCACCAGCACACCGGAATCATGTCCAGTTTTAACAAGAGAGGTCTTTTCCAACAGAAGTGGTTTGTTTTCTGTTCTAATGAATCAGTTAGGCATTTGCTAGCCACATGCAATGCCTGGAACCAGTTCCACTCAACTCACTAGCACAGCGGAAATGCCTCAGATGCGGACATTGTCAACAGCTAGAATCAAGGCGAGCTAACGTATAATGACATGATTATATAATGTTCCATAAGGCAGAGGGCATAAAGAAAGCTTGCGTGAGGATGTGAGTGTGTGGAAGTGTGTGTGCGAGTGAGAGAGAGATGCTAAACATGTTTTCCCTTCTTCCATCCAATTTAAGGTAGCAGCCAGTTCCAGCCAACTCTTTCTTCTAGGACAGATCCACATCACCAGTCTGGGAAGGCAAAAGTTGGCCAATTTTCTGGACTACTGGTCATGCTCTGCTACCAAGCACCCTCTGGGCATTCAGACATCTCTAATCGTTTAACCTGGCCTCACAACCATGCACTTCCAACTGGCAGGTACCTAGCTTAGCAGCAGGTGAAAGCCAGACCCTGCCGTTCTCTGTGGTCAGTGATTGTTGCTCAAGAATCAATGGTGGACAGAGCTTGGCCCAACCAACTGGGCCAGAGTCCAACTCCAGGCAGCAAGATGATTAAGATAAAATGACAATTATCCAGGCTTTAATTTGATATTTAATCAGCTGAGACATTATGATGGTGGGACCTCTCTCTTCTTCATTTTTAGTTTCCCTCAACGGCTCTCACTGTTTTCTTTTTTTCCATCTCGTCCTCATATTCCATTTAGGCACAGGCATGCTTGAATATGTCCCTGGAATTTAAAGGAAAATTCCACCATTTTTTCAAAGTTTCTGCCTAATTAAATTAAAGTGTAAAGTCATTCAGAGTGATTTGATGTGAAATGTTACATTCTGGTGTAACTTACAGAGTCAAAATTGTTTATAATGGTGATGATAGGAACCAGCTATCTTAAGCATTTATTGCTTTAAATGCTAGATAGTCAGACTGTGATTAATCTAGATGACACTCATACTGTGATTAATACAGATTTAGATATTTAGGCTGTGATGAATTCAGGCTTAGATACTCCGGTTGTGAATAATCTAGATGGTACTCAGACTGTGATTAATCTAGATAATACTCAAGCTGTGATTTGTCCAGGTTTAAAAATTTAGTCTGTAATTAATCCAGGTTTAGATATTTAGGCTGTGATGAATTCTGGTTTAGATACTCTGGCTGTGATTAATCCAGACGGTACTCAGACTGTGGTTAATCTAGATGATACTCAAAATGTAATTAATCCAGGTTTAGATATTTAGGCTGTGATGAATTCTGGTTTAGATACTCTGGCTGTGATTAATCCAGATGGTATTCAGACTGAGGTTAATCTAGATGATACTCAAAATGTGATTAATCCAGCTTTAGATATTTAGGCTGTGATGAATTCTGGTTTATATACTCCGGTTGTGATTAATCTAGATGGTACTCAGACTGTGATTAATCTAGATAATACTCAAGCTGTGATTTGTCCAGGTTTAAAAATGTAGGCTGTAATTAATCCAGGTTTAGATATTTAGGCTGTTATTAATCCAGGTTTAGATACTCAGACTGTTATTAACCTAGATAATACTGGGGCCTCTATTAATCCAGGTGTACATATTCAGGCTGTGATTAATGTAGGTTTAGATACTCAGGCTGTGATTATTCAAGGTTTACATACTCATAGGATGTGATTGATCAAGGTTTGGACACTCAGATTGAGATTAATCTGGATGATACTCAGACTGTGATTAATCTAGATGATAATCAGGCTGAGATTAATCTAGATAGTATTCAGACTGTGATTAATCTAGATAATACTCAAGCTGTGATTAGCCCAGGTTTAGATACTCAGTCTGTTATTCGTCCAGGTTTACATTGTCAGACTGTGATTAACCAAAGTTTAGATACTCAGACAGTGATTAACCCAAGTTTAGATTCTCAGGCTGTGATTAATCCAGGTTTAGATACTCAGGCTAGGATTAGTGGATGTTCAGATACTCAGGCTGAGATTAATCTAGGTTAAGATACTCAGGCTATGATTAGTGCATGTTCAGATACTCAGGCTGAGATTAATCTACGTTAAGATACTCAGGCTGTGATTAGTGCAGGTTCAGATACTCAAACTGAGATTAATCTAAATTTAGATTAGGCTGTGACTAATCCAGGTTTAGATATTTAGGCTGTGATTGATCCTCAAACAAAGCATGACATTTATGATGAAATAAATCCATAAAAACATGAGAAAAAAGTGTTTATAATATTAAAAGGCAATGCGGTCACCATTGCCACCAGGGTTAGATCAAACTTTGCTTAGTTAGCTGGAAAAGCAAAAAAAATAAAAATTCATTGTTGTGAGACAGACCCTTGGATCCAGAATGCATAGAAGGTGATCTGTAATTTAAATTAAACTCTCAACAATTTATGGAGAAATTTGGAAAATTCATTAGGATTCCCCTTTAAGGCCACAAAAAGCCATATAACGCTACACACAAAAGCCCATAAGGTGACTTTCTATCCCCCTCTGTATTTCTTTCTGTCTGTCCACCAGTCTGAAATCTCCCAGCTCAACAAGTGAAAAATGAAATCACATTTCAAAACACTGAACAATGAAAGCACACTAAAATGACTCTGTGATGTCTTTGAGTGTTGGGTTTGCCTGGCTACACTTCTCCCTCTCACTCTCTCTCTCTTTCTCCCTCCCTCCAACCCTTTTTTTCTCCATCCTCTCTCTCTCCTTTCTTTCTCCTCCCACTCCCCCCGCCTTGCCTTCTCTGAGTCATGTCAGGAGAGTGTAAGAACATCATCCTCTTTCTCTTTCTTCTCTTTCTCCAGCACACATACATAGACTCTTCTCTACTCACCTAAGAACCCTCCTAGTCTCCACACACACACACACACACACACACACACGCACACTCACACACACACACACACACACACATACACCACACACACACACACATACCACACACACAGACACAGACACGTGCACACAAACTTGGAGGACCCTCCAGCGTCCTCGTGCTGAGCGTATAGGTGGAGGGAGTTGGATTCCCTCTCCCGTCCATCTCTCACCATTCCGCCGTGCGGGGAGAGCTCCGCGCTGGCGGCCCCGCCCCTCTCCCGCCTCAGCCTGGGACGGAAGACCCTGCTGGGGGCCGCAGCCGCCGTCATGCTGCTACTCATCCTGGTGGTGCTCATCCCCGTCCTGGTCAGCTCAGTGGGCAGCAGTGAGGACACCAGCCGCTATGAGATGCTAGGCACCTGCCGGATGGTCTGCGACCCTTACCTGGATAAAGCAGGCGGCACAACAGCCGGAGCCATGGGCACGGCCGTCACGCACATCCAGGCTGAGGCCCTGACTGACAACAGCATGGGTCCCCCACTGCCCACCTATGCCCATGGGCCACAGGGCAGGGCGGGACGCCCGGGGAAGCCTGGACCTCCTGGACCTCCAGGACCACCAGGACCACCTGGAGAGCCAGGTCCACCAGGACCCATGGGACCACCGGGTGAAAAGAATGAGGTAGAGCAGCCAGGGATCTTTTCCTTGGGTGGTAGAGCTGCGACAGGCATCAGCACAGCCACCTACGCAATGGGGCCCCGTGTGGCATTCTATGCCGGCCTGAGGAACCCACAGGAGGGCTATGAGATCCTGAGGTTCGATGACGTGGTCACCAACATCGGGAATAATTATGACAGTTCATCAGGAAAGTTTGTGTGCAAGGTGCCCGGGACGTACTTCTTTACCTACAACGTCCTGATGAGGGGTGGGGATGGGACCAGCATGTGGGCGGACCTTCTGAAGAACGGACAGGTGAGGGTTCTGCCATTGCTTAATGAATTTAATAGATGTTTCTATAGATGCTTTTTTTTATAGAATGTCATTTTGGCAAACATACAAACAAACAGTTGTATGGAAAGGTTGATTTCTAAGAGAAAATAAGAATACACATCCTCTACATGGAATTTTGAGTTGAATGAATTGGAAAAAAAAGAAACCTTAAAATATAAAATGTGACATCATTTTTGCACAGTCCACATTTATGCTTTATTTTTTCCACAGTATGTTAAATTCAGTAAATAAACAATAATTGTGCAGGAAAATGTAGAGAAGTGTGTTCTCTGTAGATGATGTGTGAACCTAATTTCACTTTGCAGATAATTGCAGATGTACTTTATTAATCACGGAGAGAACTGAGGACAGGGGTACACATTTAACCCCTGTCAAATTTGACAAGGAGTACCAACATTGGGAGGCTACAGCCTGCATACAGCTTGGTGAACAAAACATACCTATAAATATTTCAGCAAAAAAAAAATCTCAAAGAGAAATGTGATGATAATTAAGCAGTAAGTACTATTAATAACTTACAGTGTACTTAAAAATGGTTTTAAAAACACATACATACAGGGCACAATATTTCTAGTATATTATGACAACCATCCACAGACCATTCGAAATTATTTCACAAAATTTTAAAAGTGGGCAGGATATGTCCACTGTCCAAATCTTGTACCACTCTTGAAACTTTTTCCATAATTAATTCCATGTGATACATTATGTTACATTTCATGGTGAATGGACTCATCTTCAACAATAAAGGTTGAATTACTTACGTAAAAAATCCTGTTACATTAACTTCCATTATAAGTAAAGACTTTTTTTTAATTCATAGGTTTTAATTCATTTAATTCATAGTTTCCATTCACTTGTTTTACATATTGAAAAAAACAAAATGTGCCATAACTTTAGCACAGGCCATATGTTATGCACATTTTTCCCAACATGTTAAATTTATTATATAAAGTGCACCTTTTAATTATTAAGCATTAAAATGGTCCTCTGTAGAGGATGTGTTCACTTATTTTCAAAACCAACAAAACATGTTATTTCACCAGGGGCGCCCAAACTTCTGTATTTGACTGTACTTGTAAAGAAATGGAGTGGAGGTGCATGACGGACGGACAGACCGACTACAGAAAACAGTACCTATAAATGCAGCATGAGCGTAAGAGTCATAGCCAGTCATATCCCATCTGTCCAAGCAGAGACGGTTGAGTTTCTTGGCTCTGTAATGAAACGCTTAAGGGAATCTGAGTGCTGCGCTGAAAGTGTACATGCTGCCACAAACACCAATGAAGTTATCTTTTGGAAGACATTTGAAAACAGAGCAATGTCAGTACATATTTCAGTGCGTACGCTACTGAGCGTAAACAGAAGTGAGAGCTTATGAGGCTTCACTGAACCAAAAGCTTCCTCCGCAGGACAAACCAAGAACAGCATGTTTGCTTGTGTGTGTGTGTGTTTATGTGTGTCCTTTTTTCCTGCCTTCTTTTACTGTGTCATCCAGAATCAGTAGCTTTCTCAAACACATACGGCCCGCCAAACACACACACACACACACACACACACCCACACACCCACACACACATACACACATACCCACACCCACACACACCCCCATACACAGCCTGTGAAGGCTGCGACAGGGATTGAGTGTCTATGCATATATGTTTATACTTACATATCATCACTGTCCAAAGAAAACCAAGCCATAGCCAATGGTGTAGCATTTTTGATGTATTAACACATTTTACATATAATTCTTAACTTCGTATGTAAGTCAGTGTAAAGAGATTTTAGTATAGAGATTTTGGAGCATTTCTATTGATGACCAGATTCAAATGATGCAGAAAAATAAAAATCAACATTTTTTTTACACCAAAAATATATTTTCTCTATGCACTATACACTATGCAATTAAACAAAAAATATGTATATAAACATAAACTACAAATATTTTGTATGTATTTTCCAAACCTACAATCAGCAATCGGCCAATTTATTATAAATATCTCAGTTCATATGTATTGTTTTTTGTGGTGTAACTGACATGGTAAGTACATTTACATGCTGCTACACCTCAGCAGCATCATTTTAGATGAGCAGATTGTGCTAAAGAGCCAGGTGCCTCGTCCTGCTGATGTAGAACTTAATTTGATTCATTATTCATTTGTTGTTGAAATAACTTTTTTCAACTGTTTTTTTAGAACCTGAAATGCCAGTTAGGCACATAACAAGCAAGGAATGTAATTTATATTGTGACTTGGAAAGTTAATATGATAGAATAGAAAAATAGAACATAGAAATCAACCAAAAAGTTTGTCAATTTAGCTGTAAAGAAATTGGAAGCTGCCGTACAAGTTCATCATCTATACTATGGAAGTACATGCAACAGACTTATTACTATACACTTAAGTGTGCCACAAAAGCCTGAATCTTCTGGTGGGTCCTGGCTATTTAAAGGTGAAATCTTCTAATTCTGTTCTGTCAGATCTGTCTGATGTATAATTAGTTGTTTTCATACTTAATCATAAGCCTAACTAACACAACCATAACCAAATCTCAAAAATAAATAGACATTTAGAATTTTTATACATCTTTATGAAGACGTCTGGTGTTCAAGTCCTCAATAGTATAGAAAAACAAGTATACAGTGCACACAAACACACACACACACACACACACACAAACACACACACACACAGATACACACAGCATTGTTAGCACTGAACAGAACTCTCACAGGCAGCACTATTGCTGCCAAAAGCTGTTGTAAAATGTTAGTGTTATGGCAACAACACCTGTCATGTGCTAAAAGTGCAAAATAAACACATGCAGCGCAGCGAACATCTGTAATCAGCCATTTAAAGACATTCTAAATGAGAATTTCCATTAGAATGGCTGGAAGAGTAGGCGGATGGTGGTCATGGAATAGGGAAGGGGGCTGCTGTTTAATAGTCCAATAAATCTCGCTGTGCAACTGAAGGACACATTAAGATGGTGATAATCACTGAAACAGACTTGCATGTTGAACTAGTAGCATTCACAAATGCAAAGAGCAATCTGTTGTATTCTGTCCAGCCCATTTCCTCTTAAACAATGATTCATGAGCCTTACATTACAAAAACACGAGACAACAGGCTTGCAACACAAAATAATCATTTATCCTACTACAGTTCTTTTTGAGATAAACCTAGAAATTTAACTTTAATTTGAATAACAACCACTGTCTGCAGCTAACAATAACTCTCAGTCCAAACCGAACATATATACGCTACATTCAGGTTTGCTTCCCCCATCCCAGGAGTGGTACACCCAACAACTGGGAAGCAAAGACTGTCCAAATTATGTCTGGGCTTGGAAATGGGGCAAGTGATGCTGTTTGTGACGGCTAACAGTGGATCCCAAAGGCCGTGGGTAGGCCATACTAGCAGCAACCCTTTCAGCATCGACGACGCAATGGACGATAGAGAAAGTGGAAGGTGGCTGAGAGGAGGACTGCTGCTGCTGTCGTTGCTCCCAGTAGCCCTGGACTTCACGCTGTGAGCTGTGAGGAGTTACACTGCCCCTAGTAGGAGCCATTTCACCGTCTCCATGTTGTGCGCTGGACAAGGAAGCACCGTTGTGCCAAGAACATAGCCCCAAGAGATGACTGGAGGTGTTTGCTGCCAAGAAGGAGGCACCCCACGGCCCTTGTACTGGCCAGGATGGTGGAGAGGCTGGGACTCCAGCTGCAGAGAGGCTGCAGTGCACACTTGCATGCCTTACAGACTTTGGGTTGCAGAATTGCCTGTGAGGAGGAGGGCTTGTAGTATAACTAGTGGTTAGAACTGTCTACCCTCCTTGCGTGTCATGTCTTCCTGTGTCTTCCCCTGCTCATGTTTTGCTTTGGGGGAGCACTGAGCCTGGCATTTCGCTGCCTCTGTTAAAGCGCCTGTTTAAAATAAAAGAGCATTTGCCCAAATGCACAATTGATTATGGTTTTCTGACGTCCCTCAAAAGCAGCCAACCTTAGATATAAATGGTGTCTAGCATGATCACCTTTTTGTTTTTTAGCTCACTTATACAAACTCAATTCCAAAAAAAGTTGCACTGCACTGCATTAAAAACGGTGCATTTTTCTGTGATGGATATCACTTCACATGGTCAGAAAAACGTTGTCAATAAACACCATCGCACTGCTGTACCCATAAAAGCTGGTCACATATCAACAATATCCAGAAACATCCTGGGCTTCACTTCGTTTGAAATGCACTGAGGCACAGAGGAAATGAACACTGCAGTCTGATGAGTCAACCCAGTTACCAGCATAAAGTTCAAAAGCTAGCATCTGTCAGAGTATGGGGGCATATTACTGGGTAACCTCCACATCTGTCAAAGCATCATTACCGCTGGACACATTTTGGAGCAACATATGATGCCTTTTAGACACTTTCCAGACATTGTCTTTTTAAGGACATCCAAACTTGTTTCAACATGAAAACACCAAGCCACATTCTGCATGAATTACAACAGTATGACTGTGTAATCAGAGAGTGCTGGTTCAAGACTGGCCTGGCCTGTATCCTATTGAAAATGTGTATTTTATTAAGCTTAACCTATGACAGCAAAAGCCCTGTATGGTTGTTCAGCTGAAGATTTGTATATTACATACAGACAAATGCCAAATGTTCCACTTTAGAACATTAAGTGTTCTTAAAAGAAAAGGTGATGTATATATGCTCATGTCCAAAATATTACTAAACTAAATAAATGCAGCCCTGTGATGGACTGGCGACTTGTCCAGGGTGAATCCTGCCTTCCGCCCAGTGACTGCCGGGATTGGCTCCAGTGCCCCCTGTGACCCAGAAGGATAAGTGGTTTAGAAAATGGTCTTGCTACTATTATCTGTTAATAATATGTTCAGTGTAATCCACTCATTAAAATGGTTGTGCATATTCAATCTCTGAATTGTGAAAATTACTTATACAATATGCATACATATACTGAAGTATATCATTTACTTAATTTTCAGTTACAATGGCAATTAGGTACAAATGATTCATTTGAAATTTCTAATGTGATTAGGCATAAGGAAAGGGGAATAGCAAAGGAAAATAAGCGAGGGGGGAAAAGCTTCCAAAATTCAAAAAGTTAAAAAAATTTTTACAAACTGTAGAGAAAATGGAGCTCAACTGCACCTGGTAGACCACCAAAACTGTCACTATCATATGAACAGTTTGTAAACCTTTATCTTTGATAAAAACAAGCTCCACTCTTATTTCAGATCTGAAATAGATCAAAGCTGAAAGCGTTTTCGGCTGTGTCATTTTTGGTTAAAGACATGTTTTCTGTTTTTTCTGACACTGAAAAATAAACATCTAATAACTGTTTTGACTAGAAATTGAATGACTGCAGGGTTTACACATAAATACTGGTGTGTGTGTTTGTTTTTATGTGGGATCTAATGTAGCGATGTGTATGTGGAGTTCAATTTGACCTTACAGTCATATCTGCTGATATAAAATCTGTCAAAACCATCAAATGTGTACTAAAGCATTGCTAAACAGAGTAAAATGTGCAGATTTGTTTGTGTGTGTGTGCGTGTGTGTGTGTGTGCGTGTGTGTGTGTGTGTGTGTGTGTGTGTGCGTGCGTGCGTGCGTGTTGTGGTTTGACCTTGAGTGCTTTAAGCGCTAACCCACACTGATCTAGTACACACACTTGCACACATACACACACGCAGACAGTGCATGTTGGTTGAGTCAGCGTTGTTACTCATGTTAAAGAGAGCAGGATGATGCAGCCTACAGGGACAGCTTCTCCTCGCCTGACTGATACACTGACATTCCCCTCACTTCTCTCTCTCTGCACTCGCAACAACTTCCTTTCTGCCTGTCCAGCTCACACCTCGATCCCAACAGCACTGCAACACAACCACAAAACACTCACAGTCCACTTTAATCTCTCTCTCTTATTCAGATCCTAATGGCTTAACTGGGACACTTCACCATTAACAGCTGCTGCCAAAGCTATAAGATGGCTTAACAGTAATAGTGATAATACTGCTGAAGCTAGATAGATGTTTCTTTCGTTCTCTTACTTTCGCTTTCGCTAAGTATTTGTCCTTTTTTCTCTTTTTCTACATCTTTCTTTCTCTCTCTGCTTCTTTTGTTCTCTTACTATCTCTATCTCTGATACATGCATCTTTCTCTCTCTACCTCCTTCTCTCTGCATCTTTCTCTTACTGTCTCTTACTCTTTTTTCTCCCTACATCTTTCTCTCCACATCTTTCTTTTCTCTCTCTCTTCTTCCATTTCTACATCCCTTTCTCTTTCTTTTTTTACATCACTTTCTCATTCTCTACATTTTTCTCTCTACAGCTTTCTTTTTCTCCTTCTTTCTTTACATTGCTTTCTCTCTGTGGTTTT